>NW_028301555.1:2967500-2990000 GCF_042242905.1 Orbicella faveolata
GCTTAAGTCCAACTTTCTAAATCAAAACTAATTTCATCACAGTTTAGAGTGACCCTTGGCCTGATGAAATCAAGAATAAAAGTTTTGGCATCTGCTATTTTTTGGTAACAAAAGCCGTTCAAACAACATGACAAGAGGCTAGTTTTAACAAAGAGACAAGGGCGAAATCTAAAAATATTAGATATTATAGAATCAGTTTATCAAAGTTATTTCTATGTTAATGTCATTAACAAAGTCTTTGAATATTATTTTGGGCAGTGGAAGCTCAATGAATGCAAAACTCTTTGCAATATCCCTTAACCCTCGGACGTACAAGGCAGGGGGTGGGGTGGATGCCATCCCCCCAAGAAGGTATTTTCAAAATTTTGAAAAGACGATTTACTCTAAGGGGCTGAAACGTTCATTAGCTGTTCATTCATCCTTCGCGGATATTTTGATATGTCAATTGTGTGTCCATCATTTTTTTATGTTTCCATAGCAACCACTAGTTTCATGTAGGTTTGGCAAAAAATCAACTTTTTTGACATAATTCTGTATTTTTTCCAGTTTTCTTCATCAAATTCCAGAAATTCACCAATTTGTACATTTCATAAGCATTCCGGCTTGATCTTGTATCAATTTCCATTATTTCTTGACTTTTTAAGAAAAAAGTAAAATCCAAGATGGCGGATCCACGATGGCGGGTCAAATGACGTCATTTGACATTACGACATCACAGCCATTGAATATGGTATCATTTTGTAGAACAAGCTCAGGGCTATCTAATCAATGTAAGTTTAGTACGCTGTGCATTAACAGAACAAAAACCAGAGGGGGTTTCTTCCATTTCCCCCTTATACGACGGTGGGGGTACGAGTTAGCTTGTACGTCCAAGGGTTAAATAACAATGCAAAACACCTAAATTCTATTCGTAAAATCTAAATATGGGAATGAACAGCCATGATGTTTGAATTCTAAAAAATTAACTAGTTAGATGAGAGTTTTTCTCGGTATATCTTGCTTTTAAGATTACTCTTGAAACCCTGCTCAATCATCACAGGTCAAATACTTGATCTTGCAATTGATTATTGTCAACTCTTACGTTACACTCAGCATACAAACTCATCAATCCTGAGAATTATTCTTCGCTGAAATTATTGTTTGCCCTCATTCCGAGTTCAAAAACCCCTTGAAATTTTCATTTTTCTGCATCAGGCATGCAAGTAAATCTTGGTAAACACGTACAGTTTGTATATAATACTTCAACTGTGAGATTGAGCTTTAGCTAGCTTTTATGAAAATGCGTTTTTCTTCTGAAAGTTCCTATACTGAATTTACCGCAGATAAAGGTTATACCTCAAAGATGTTAGCACAACACATTGTAAATGATTGCATGTCTGCGAGTAAGAAGATGTCTGAAAAAATGGCAATTCTGAGGAAAAATTGAGCCTCGAGAAGATCTAGTAGCTGAAATTATCTGAAACCTAGCGTCCAGGCGAGCACACATGACAACATACACGGCACCAGTGTCTTAGGTTTAACAAGGTTTGGGCCAGTTGAACTTTTTTAATTTTTCTAGGCACTCAACAAGCTTGAGTGGCTCTTGGCTATCGTTTTCTTTTCTGCTCAGTAACCTCCTGAGTATATTCATAGCTCCATGGCGCTGTGAAATAAGTGATTTGTTTTTTCTGGTCACAAGACTATGTTACATATTCTATATGGTGGATGGTAAAGTAGCTGGCAAGTAGTACTGTCTTCGTACTGCAAGCCTGGTCAAGATCTCTTCTGCTTCATCTTGAGACGGATTCAGATACGCCTGGTGTATGGCTAGTCGGCCACTTCTGTACATTACAAACAACATGCTGAAGTACTGGGCTATTTGGTCTGCAGCAAGCTACTCTTCTTTGCTGGACATTTTCCTGCCACTACTGTCTTGCACAGTCTCATCTTACCGCACTCATTCACTACACTTTCGTCCTGTCCCCTCACCTTCCAAGAATGTTCTTTTCGGGTTCCTCTTCGTAATGTTTTCAGACCCATCCTTTTGAGATTTCTCACGTGGATCATGATCACTAAAGGACGTTTGGGATTTCAACCCATTTTATCTTGATGCTGTCTATGCCGTTTCCCTCTCTAACTTCATTACGTGTTTGCCCGCATCCAAGTGTCTCTGCAGAATGCAAAAGACTGCTATGCTTCTATGAATCTCTCTTCAGAGTAGGAAGAATACACTCTTCTAGCTTTAACAACTTGGGACTCTTCTTCAATAGATTGCAAGGTCTTAGACAGGAGTACCCAACGACACTTTAACTGGAAATTTAGGATGTGACTTCCCAAGCACTGATTCTGTGCTCCCACGTCAATTACCATTAATAATTAACTTTCCTGGGAAAAAAATATCCGCTCTTCACTGCTAGCAAGATCGACTTTATTTCATAAAACTCCCAGCCAGACATGATGAAAATTTTGAATACCGAGCTAGAAAAATGGCAATTAGCCAAGTAGCCAGCCAGCAGTAAAGAGTAACATTTGAAATGCCAGCAAGGCAATTATAGGCGAAAAAAAATGTTCTGGCCAACGTTTTGACCTAGATTAAAAACAAACGCATTGTTTAGGACCTTTATTGAACAGCCTATTGTCTGTTGACTATTATTAGAGATAAATTAGCAATATGTGGTTATTTTTGCCGCTATGAGCAAAATCTACACTTTGATTATCTTATCCCTTAACAACAATACAACTTACCATTTATGTCTTAAGCGGTCGGACAAGGTGTCTCCCAGCACGTTGTTTTCCGATACTTCAGATGCCTTCCAGGTTCAGCATACGTGTGACAGTTTGGCACTGGCACTTTACGTTCTGACATCTAAAATGATTCACGCTAATGTTTAAAATAAGACCCCTCTAATCCTTGTAGACATTCAGATCAAACTTGCTTTCACCAAAGAAATGTTTGTTGCAAAATTACTTTTATATAATGCTGTAAGGGAAATGAACAAAAAATAATATTGAAGTCCTTTACTAATACATATCGGCCTTACTTCTACATTGCTAGCCCAATAATGATTGTAATTTCAACAACAGCAGCACACTTTATACGTTTACCCCGATTTAGTAGTTTAAAATTATTTCTAATGATTTTTTTGAAAAATAAAGGGTTATGCCAGCTCCCTAAAACAACTAAAGGGAGCTGGTTTAGTATTGATTAGTAACACCATGTTTACCTCAAAAGTATTGAAAAACGTCTTTTTCTTTTTCTTTGGACAACTGTCTTCTCTGAGCTTCCCACTCTGGAATTGCGAGATAAAAGTGTATAAACCACATTAGAATCTTTATCATAAAATGAATAAAAAAAAATCTTGACAATACATACCTTGAATGTTGGTGATGCATCTCAGTCCATGTCACTGATTCATGCCTTGCCCAAGACTGCAAAGCACTGTCAACACAACTTTCACAAAATTAATTTAACTTGAAAGCTAAACAACCAAAGACACTCATATTCCTAGAGGTAGTTTACCGTAAAAATTTCATAAATACCCATTGAAGGGATGTTAAAGGCCGTTCACCGTAAAAGTTTCACACAGTTAAGTGCAAAGTTTCGCAGCAAAGACCCCGGCATTGTTGTGATGTTATAGGCCGTTCACCGTAAAAGTTTCACACAGTTAAGTGCAAAGTTTCGCAGCAAAGACCCCGGCATTGTTGGGATGTTATAGGCCGTTCACCGTAAAAGTTTCACACAGTTAAGTGCAAAGTTTCGCAGCGAAGACCCCGGCATTGTTGGGATGTTATAGGCCGTTCACCGTAAAAGTTTCACACAGTTAAGTGCAAAGTTTCGCAGCAAAGACCCCGGCATTGTTAGGATGTTATAGGCCGTTCACCGTAAAAGTTTCACACAGTTAAGTGCAAAGTTTCGCAGCAAAGACCCCGGTTTGGTTGGGATGTTACAGGCCGTTCACCGTAAAAGTTTCACACAGTTAAGTGCAAAGTTTCGCAGCAAATTAATACTAATTTATATAGCGCATATTTACATATTCTGATCAATAGCGCTTTACATATTTAAGACAAAATTAAAAATTACATTACCATGAAAATAAAATAAAGTTATAAATTATAAAAATACTTCTTAAAAAGATAAGTTTTGAGTCGAGATTTAAAACTGTTAAGTGATGTTGCTTGACGAAGCTCCACAGGTAGGCCATTCCAGAGTTTTGGAGCTACTACTGAAAATGATCTAGCTCCCAATGTTGACAGCATCTTTCCCTTGGGATGGTCCAATAAGGTCTTACCAGTAGACCTAAGATTATATAATGAATTCGATTTTATACTAATTAGATCGCTAAGATAAGTTGGCGCTAGGCCATAAATACATTTAAAAGTCAAAAGTAAAATCTTATAATCAATACGCAAAGAAACCGGCAGCCAGTGCAGCTCGTAAAGCGCTGGTGTAATGTGAGAAAACTTTCCGATGTCAAGAATAAGTCTTGCTGCTGCATTTTGTATACGCTGTAATTTAGCGATCTGCGCCTTTGGTAAGCCAAACAATAAACCATTACAATAGTCAAGAGGCTGGTTATAAAAGCGTGAACCAAAGTAATTAAAGAGTCCCTCGATAGGTATTTCTTAATACGTCTCAAATTATGCAAATGATAAAATGCCGCATTACAAGCCTTGTTTATATGATCAGTCATGCTTAAGTTGCTGTCAAACCACGATCCAAGGTTTCTGACACATGGGCGTGGACAGATACGATTATTGCCCACGGTAATGGAACACGAATCTAGTTTATCAAGCTGCTGTCGTGTGCCGACCAACAAAAACTCGGTTTTGTCATCATTGATCATCAACCGATCTTGAATCATCTATTTCCTCGCCGCGTCAATGCACTTTTCCATAGCTTGTATAGCATCAGCTTGAGCAGTGCTACCAAGTGGTTTGAAACTCAGATACAGCTGCGTATCATCCGCGAAATAATGAGCATCAGGTAGATAATCTTCCACGATCTTAAACAGCTTGGACACGTATATTATGAATAACAGAGGCCCTAAGCATGAGCCTTGAGGTACTCCGCAGTTCAAGTCAAAAGGACGAGAAAGAACCCCATGTACAGAAACGCGCTGACTTCTATCAGACAAGTACGATCTAAACCAATTCAGAGCAGTACCACGTATGCCAACCTCGTCAGATAGCCTCTCTAAAAGTGCAAAGTTTCGCAGCAAAGACCCCGGTTTGGTTGGGATGTTACAGGCCGTTCACCGTAAAAGTTTCACACAGTTAAGTGCAAAGTTTCGCAGCAAAGACCCCGGCATTGTTGGGATGTTATAGGCCGTTCACCGTAACTGAAGTATTGCTATTAACAGCATCATTACGTCTAGAGACTCGTTAACAAAATGTATCAATCAGATCAATCTAATGTCATAAATATACACTGGACGATCAGCATAAAAGATCACAAACTTAATCTCGTGGTTTCATCAACAAATTTGCTCATCTTTTCTTGGGTAGCAGTCCATGACATCAGGTAACGTTTGCAGCATCTTTAGCTGTGCTTCTTATAGTTCACGCAATTAATTTTACACCTGAAAAATGATATGTTTTAGAAAATGTAACATACTGCACAATCTCTCTTATACCGGCGTCCTCCCCGCTCCACACACACACACACATGCATCCAAATACGCATACAGCCACGGACACATAATAATATACAAAGCTGGTGATACTATCGGGCCCCTCAATGTAAAATCTAGATCAAGAACTATGTTCACAAAAATAGCTCATTCATGAGAGTATTCAATGAAATGTCTTAGATTTTAACTGATGTTAAATTGCTGAAAATTACATTCCCTGGGGCAAGTCAAAGAAGCAAGGATTTAACTGTTTAAGAAAGCAATAATTGTGGAATAATTTTTTACCGCTCATTTCGTCATCAAACTATAACCCAGAAGCGTGAATTCAGTGAATGGTGTGAACTGGTGCCACATCCCTCCCCTATTTTTTCGTGTGCCATGTTTCGCGCTTTGCCATTAAGCTACATGAACTGAACCGCGCGATAATCGTTCCACCACAAAATCACTGTCTGTGCCATCATAAAAAGAGGGACAATGAGGCGAAATGTCTCCAATTCCGGTAGCAACGCAGGCATGCAAAATAACTTGTTCTCTGACAGAAACTGAATGTGCGAAAAACACGCGCGTTAACAAATGGGAAAGCATAAGAAATTAAATTACACATTACTGTCCTGGCGCTATCGGCACCGAAAGAACGAAATCTGGAATGATATGATTGCCTACTTTTAAATGCCAAAGTACAGTACAATTAGCATGGAACTAGATCAATCAGGTGTGCTGGTCAACAGCTCTTTCAGGGCAAATTTTCGGCGATACCAAAAGGCAGCAATAGGTAACCAGCCTTCAGTTATACAAAGAACATGATCGGACTTCAGTAAAGAAAGCGATGGAAACAATACTTTCTTACACCGGGAAAAAATGATCATTTCAATATCTCGTCAGTTTGTCCAAGACGCGGCAAATGTGTTTCAATAGCTCATGTTTTAACGTTCGACGCGTTAAAAAGCGGTCATCGTCGACTGCAGCACCGGGATGGGATTTTACTGGTCGTTAAAATTACAGAATTGAAATTACACTTGGAAGTAGGATCACTGTGGATGAATGGACTCACAATTTCCAAAACCCTTCCAAGTTCTGAGACATATTAGGCCTTTTCTTGCTTTCACTGTCTTCACTGAAGCTGCACTTTCCGTTGGGTTTGAAATACAATACAGTGGCGAATACAGTTTGAAAAACTGCGCCGGCTTTTCCCGCACACATTGCTTAATATTATCAATATTAAATACATAGGCTGATTCAACTAGTTCAACTCCAAAGTAGTTCTTACCTGAACCTTTGAATTTATCAGTGGAGTCTTCAGAGTTCTCTGGCAGCCAAACCCTCAAACAACTGGTCGGCAAAATCTGACCGCGCTTGAAACCGACCGTTGGACACAAAATTATACGGGAACTGTGTTTTAGTTCCAAAATATTACGAGGTTACCGGAGTCTCACCGGGCCCCAGTCAAAAATGTGAAAAGACTGCACGAACGAAGAAACGCCATTACTAGATAACCAGTTGTATCACGGTAGAACATGAAAGCAGAACAGACGATGATTTTCCGCGACCGGATCAACGGTGGTTTAAAAACATACAACTGAACGTGGGAAAAAGGAGCGTCAAGGGAAAAGAAAGCGATCTAATTTTACGCTATAAATGACAGCAGAACAGACTTCTATTGTTTGCTGGTAAATAAAACTTTAATAAACAACTAACATTATATTGTAAGCATGTTTTCAAACAAAAGGTCAAGCAGTCAGAGAGTGTCAAGTGATACACTTCAGTCAGTGATTGCATCCGGAATGTAATTTCCAGCTGTAAAATTTGTAAAACCACAATGTAAGCTATTTGAACACCAAAAAAATTTTCCAGCTAGCTAGCTCTCGATAAGCTAAATTCTCAGCAAGATTCTGTTTATTGCTAAGATTCCCAGCCAGCTCAACTTTAGTCTGCAGAGCGGATATTTTGCGGAGCGGATCCGACGGGTACTCCAGCTTAGACCAAAGTCAATAGAGGGGAATGGTTATGAAGCCCGGCAAACAACAAAGGAGCAAACAAAGATGCCAAGATTTGTGTTGGAAGGTCCACGACCGTGCAAAATCTTTTTTTGCACTCATGCACTATGCATGAATTACGTAACCAAAACGTTTCTATTGGTCAGTTACTCGGTCAGTAGTATACAACAATTGTGTTTTGTGCATGGTCAAGGCCAAAAAAGAGAACAAAAACATACATCAAAGAACTTTGTTGAGTTTCATATTAATCCCGTTCTATTAACTATGCCTAGACTGAGGTTGTTGGATCTGACACTTGTCAAACCCCTGGCTGTAAAAGTAGCAGTCTCTCTCGCAGTACATTTGAGGGCTGCTCTATGTATAGGTCTGTAGGCCCTTGAGGTCTTTCAAATCCATTCCTCCTGTGCAGGTGTGAAACGTTTACCAGGGCCCATATCATAAGCCTTCTACACTTTCAAACCTCCGGACTTGAAGCTAAAAAATTTTAGAGACAGGATTCCGAACATTGTGTGCTTCAAGGTCTGGCCTGACTCTTGAGTCTTAACAATATTATTGATGCCTGACACCCCTTAACCCGCCATAGGATATCACTAGCACTTTTAATGTCGTGGCCTTCATTTATGTTACAACGCACATGGCTCTGCATTGGGGCAATTTCTCTGTCACAGAGATCCTTTCCAGCCTGTGGATCACTGAAATCATATCTGACGATCTTAATGCCTGTGCACTCTCTAAGGCTGGGAGGTGAGCGGATGAGATGAGAACAAAGGTAACATCCGGTATTGTCGAGCTTTTCTCTCAAAAAAAGTTACAATTGAGCAAAACATCGAAGCCATTCTTATCATAAATAGAGATTGAAATTCCCTACGCAGCGGGAATAAATAATAAATAATAACAACAATAAATATAAATAAATATAATAAATAATAACAATAACAACAACAAACTATTAATTATCACTTAGTGATATTATATGCTGCTGATCAAGGTCTTTGGTTCTTGTTCCCATGCTTTCAAAATTATATGCACAATGTTTATCTTTATACTAATCAAGATTTACTTGCCTGCCTGATGCAGCAAAGTAAAAAAATCATAGATGTTTTTTGACTCGATTCGCATGAAATGGATATTCATTGGGTGAGCTCAAGAGTTAATATATGAGGGCAAACAATAGTGTCAGCAAAGAATACCTCTCAGGATTGATGAGTTTGTATGCCTAGTGTAAAGCAAGAGTTGACAATAATCAATTGCAACATCAAGCATGTGACCCGCCCATGATGCCCGAGCAGGGTTTCAAGGGTAATCTAAAAAGTGACGTTTGCCTAGAAAAAGTCTCATCTAACTAGTCAAGTTTTTAGAATGTAAACATCACGGCCCTTTATTCCCATATTTAAATTCTACAAATAGAATTTAGGTGTTTTGCACTGTTATTTTAACCCTCGGATGTTCAAGCTAACTAGTACCCCCACCGTGGTATAAGAGGGAAATGGATGGAACCCTCTTGGGTTTGCGCTCTGTTTAGGTACAGCGAAATAAATTTACATTGATTAGATAGCCCTGAGCTTGTTCTACAAAGTGATACCATATTTGTTGGTTGTGACGTCATATGATGCCAAATGACGCCATTTGACCCACCATCGTGGATCCGCCATCTTGGATTTTACTTTTTTCTTAAAAAGTCAAGAAATAATGGAAATTGATACAAAATCAAGCCAGAATGCTTATGAAATGTACAAATTAGTGAATTTCTGGAATTCGATGAAGAAAACTGGAAAAAATACAGAATTATGTCAAAAAAGTTGATTTTTGGCCAAGCCTACATAAAACTAGTGGTTGCTATGGAAACATAAAAAATGATGGACACACAATTGACATATCAAAATATCCGCGAAGGATGAATGAACAGCTAATGAAAGTTTCAGCCCCTTAGAGTAGATCGTCTCTTCAAAATTTTGAAAATACCTTCTTGGGGGGATGGCATCCACCCCACCCCCCGCCTTGTACGTCCGAGGGTTAGGGATATTGCAAAGAGTTTTGCATTCATTGAGCTTCCACTACCCAAAATAATATTCAAAGACTTTGTTAATGACATTAACATAGAAATAACTTTGATAAACTGATTCTATAATATCTAATATTTTTAGATTTCGCCCTTGTCTCTTTGTTAAAACTAGCCTCTTGTCATGTTGTTTGAACGGCTTTTGTTACCAAAAAATAGCAGATGACAAAAAATTTTATTCTTGATTTCATCAGGCCAAGGGTCACTCTAAACTGTGATGAAATTAGTTTTGATTTAGAAAGTTGGACTTAAGCAATATTTGAGTCAGAATTTCAGCTAATTTGCCTTATAGCTAAATGTTGTGCGACATGGGTAGGAAATGACATTCCTTGATTGACACCTGTCACTTCATATGACTTGAAATTCCTGGTGTGAACTAAGATAGGTCCAATCTTTATTTTTGTGAAATACCAATAAAATGCAATGAATTCTGTAAGCAGGAGCGGTGTTTAAATTTGATGCTTATTTTAGTGACATTTTGGGGATTTTGGGCAAAAAACCAGGGGGGGGGGGGTGGTCTAACTCCTAAGGGAAAAAACACAAAGCCGGCCCACTTTGTCTTTTAGAGTTGTTGGGTAATACCTTTAATCTGGCAGAGTTTCATCCAAAAAGGAGAGATGGCATGTATCACCCCTGCCTGGTCCTCTGGTAAACTCGGTCTTAATCTTTTGCTGATTTTGCTGACTTTCACAAATAGTGTGCTAAACCCTAAAGAAAAATTAATATTTATTTTTTTATTTTTAAAAGTTTGGTTTGGGATATATTTATCAGGGCCTATTAATCTTTTTAGTTATAAGTTGAAGCAATAAGTTTCAATTACTCGCAAATTAGCAAATACATTTACAATACAGCAGCATCTCATTTACCATATCGTAACTACTAGTACGATAAAACTAAATAATTGGAAGCCCCAGTCACATGAGCACACTTTGTGATTCTCTGTAATAGCACCCTATTCTCTAAAATACCTCATATTTTCACCTTCTACTATCGATCACTGACCTTTGGAGTTGAAAATCTTAGTAGTGTCTTTCATTTTTTTTTCATGATAATTCAGTTGTATCATAATTAAAAGTACAACTTGTAAGCCACACATGTACGCATTGCGGACCGATTTTTTCCAAACGTAGATTACTCAGCTTTGCCTTAGTCTTCTGGTCATGACTTTTAGGGCTGACTTTAGCCATGTGCGAGTCAATTCTGTCGATAACTTTGTTGTATTGCTTTTGTACAAACAAAATCCATCCAACTTCCATTAATGCTTCATGTCTACTCAGGAACTCCAAGTACTTATCATTTGCTGCTTTACAATTGCTTAATGATGTCTCTAACGCTTGCTGAACTTTACGAAGAGCCGGAATCGCGTCTTCGCCAGCGTCGTGTGAATCCGGCAAATGAACCGCCTCATCAACTAGTGTTTTGAAGACTGCCTCAGTCGTGTTTCGCTTTACAAATGCTTGATCGATCATCCCCCTAGTTTTACTGAAATCTAATTTAGTCGGCTCTTGACGATCGATTTCTTGTTTTACGGCCATCTCCTTCGCCAATTTTGCATTTGCATATCGAATGTACTGCTCCACTGCCTCGCTAAACGATAGTTATAACTCCAATATCCACTCTTCGTTCGCTTCACTTCGCTGTCTTCCAGAAGTATCGTGTACGTATCATGTTTGGATTCTACGTTCCTCCAAGCTACGGTTAGCTCATTGTAATTTCGTTTGACGATCTCTACTGAATTATCGTCATCGACTGATTTCCTGAGTTCGTTGAGTTTTCTTTTAAAACGGCCTTTCGCGGCGCGTCTCTGACTCTTGGCGTCTTCAGCCATCCGTCACTGTCATCGGGTTTGAATGTTTCGCTCGCTGTACAATTCACCGTTATCAAAGTATCAGTTGACGCTTTAGTCATAACAATTTAATTCCATTCGTCGGTAATTACTTCGAAACCTAGAAATATGTGCAAAGGCATGAACAAACATGAAACTAAACGAAAGAAACGTAACCAGTTCGATGCATGATGGCTAACACTTACCCCGGTGGCTCAATAGAGTTACAGCAAAACGAAACTACATTTAAAAATCTACGGTAACCGTTACAAGAACGCTGATTGCGAAAAAACGGCGATGACTCTGCCATTATAACTTGCTCGCCTATTTTTTTTAAGTCAAGGAACGGGAGGTAGAGATGCGAACGTCAAATTCTCCCTACTGGTCTATATTTATTTCTAACAGTACGAAGTGAGACAATTTGTTTCAGTGACAAAAAAAAAAGCGTTGATGTCGATTTCTTTTTTCATCCCACCTGCACGCTTAATTCAGTTTGCGTTGTTGACCTTGTGTAAAATACACGTGTGACATGCATGGCAATCCCGGTGGAATCAACAACTCATGTCACTGGGAAAATTCCCGCACACTTTGTCACGAAACGTCGAACTTTTACGTCACTCGCGTGACCATTGTTTTGGAAAGATTCCCCTGTTTCACTATCCGAGCTTTTCATCAAGAAACAAAGTAGTTCTGAGCACTTTACCTCGCAGGCCCAGTTCGCAGCTCTCTAACCTTCTTGATTCATAAATATCATAATCGCTGCATACCCAATTTCAAGTCAAGTAAGCGACGGACCATGTTGTTATTGTTAAGAAGGGAGGGAAGGGCAGTACCTCGTTCATTGACGGTGTCCTTATTATTGGAATCGTCAACAAACGCGAACGAAGAAAGATGAAGAAAATTGTCCCAACGAACAAAACTGAGGGGAAACAGATACCTAAGGGAAAACCTTCCTGACGTTAAGGTGAAACAAAATGGCCAGGAAAGTTATCAAACTCACCCAAACCCTGTTCAAAACTTAAATTAAAAAAAAGAGCAAACCGTCAGATCATCCGTCTTCAGTTCGAAGTCAAATTAGTCCTGCAAGTTGTGTACCGTATGCATGACTTAGTTTCATCACGCACATTGAGACATGTCACACAATTCCTTCAATGTCTGCGTAGGAGCGTTTATCGTTACAATACGCACCTATAAGTAAATAAATGGAAAAAGTAGAAAAGAACAACTTGACGTTAAAGCCACCATTAAAACCTGGGTGTATTTTCACTGCAGGATCTTCGACGATGGAGTACACTTTAGAGCAACTGAACTATTTTCGCATTTGTTACATCGCCTTTAATTTGGTTGCGAAAGGACTGCGACAAGTCTTCAAGCAAGAATGGGATTTCCTATTCAAAACAACACCTGGAGAATGGAAAGACACGCCAAAAAATGGTTTAGACTTTTATAATAAGGAGTCTAGAAAAAGCCGCTCCAAGAATGCACGATATCTGGCGACTATACAAAACGGTAACACGGCAGAGTGGGACTGCAGCTGTTTGTTTTTCGTGATCCTGTTCTCAGATAGCATTGGCACAACGCTGAGTGCAGCCATCAAGAAAGAAGTCGATGATCTTCGCCTAGTCCGAAATGACATTGCCCATATCAGCGAGGCGAAACTCACTGATGCTGAATTCAGGGGTTATGTCGGAAGAGTGTTGCTGGCGTTCAACTCTTTGAGTCTTCCGATCAGTGATATAGAGGCGGTTGAAAACCAGACGAGCTTTCCCACGGCAGAAGTAAACAACTTGATGGCACAGGCTGCTAATCTTCAATCGGAATTAGAAGAAGTCAAATGTGATTTACAAGTGGCACAGGACACGATACAGGAGAAGGAAGAGCAGGTTGAATGTCTTACGCAAGAAATTAATTCTAAAGTTGAATCTTTTTGTAATCTCACTTTCAAGCCATCTCACCAAATCATCAGCCGTTCAAATGACGTCATAAGGATCATGGCAAAAATGCAAGAGCTTGACGATGGAAGTAATGGAGCGGTCAGTACCATTTATTTATCAGGAAATCCTGGATGTGGCAAAACTCAACTTGCGCGTCAAATTGGAGAAGAGTTCTTTACAAAAGGATCAGGAGAAAGTGAAGGCTTAATGTTCGTTGTAACCCTGAATGCTGAAACCCTTGAAACGCTAGCTGACTCGTACCTCACTCAGGCTAAACAGTTGGGAATTACTGAATACGCCCTCACCAACCTGGCTACCGCGGAAGAAGCCAACCTCAAGGAAAGAATTCAGCAACTCCGGTCTTTAATTTTCCCGCAGTTTAAACAGTTCTCAAAATGGTTAATAATAGCAGACAACGTTGTTAACCTGTCCTTGGTTTATGAGTACCTACCTCGAACTGCCAGTGAAGAGTGGGGTCACGGTCGGGTGCTGATTACAACTCAAGATAGCAGTGCGATTCCTACAAATGCTCCTCATACTTACCATGAGTCACTCAGTGAAGGAATGCAGCCTGAGGACGCAGTGGAGGTATTGAAACAATTATCGGAAATGTCCAATAACGAGAAAGTTGAAACGGTTGCTGAGGAACTAGACTATCAGCCGCTTTCCTTAGCAGCCGCTGCATGTTACGTGCAATTTGTGAGTCGTTCTTCAACCTATGACTGGTCAAACTTCTTGACAACACTTGCGGATGTCGAACGTGAAGTAACAGAAGAACGTCTTACTCAAGTGAATCTTGCGTATCCGAAAAAGATGACTGAAGTTATTCAATTGGCAATAGATACAACTTTGAAAAGCGACGAAGTTCTTCGCCAGACATTTCTCTTTCTCTCGCTATGTGATTCGGAACCTGTCCCAATTCAAGCAGCTGTTAACTTTGTCAATAATAGCACCTCGCGACAGACTGACGAGTTAATCAAAGCAAAGATTTTAAATTCTTCCTTAATTCTGTGTTTATACAGTGAAGGTGAGGCACCTAGCTATTTAAGAGTGCATAACGTTGTTCATCAAGTACTCAGCAAAATGTCACTGATGGAGGTTACAGAGAAGCATGAGTGTTTATCTGTAGCAGTTCAGGTTTTTTACTCCCTTATTAAGTCGGAGAAGAATCGTTTACATGAAAGTGGGGACGTCTGCGTAATGCTGCGTCGAATTACAACTCATTGCAAAGTGTTGTATGAAATTCTTACAAGCACTTTTCCTGCTGAAGTTGTTTGGGTGAAGGAGTTAGCACCCTTCATTTCTTCCGACATTGTTGCTTCGTGGCTTTGCTCAACTGCTACTGTGTTTCAGAGCCTTAGTAATTTATCCAATGCAATTCTATTTTCAACGTCAGCCTGTGATTTTGTTCAATATCTAAGTAACACACGAGAGGGCGACATAGTCAAAGCAAATGTTTTTAGTGTGCACGGGTTAACATTATCAATGACATGCCAGTATAAATCATCAATATTATACCATGAAGAGGCTACCAAGATTTATACTGCAAGTTGTGTATGGAAGGTACCAGAAAGCTATAGCAACTTGGGAGATGTTTATCGAGCTCTTGGACAGTACAATGAAGCAAAAGAATACCTCGAGAAGGCACTGATCATCTCGAAAAAGATTTTCGGCGAGGAACATGCCGATGTCGCATTAAGTTATAACAACTTGGGAACTGTTTATAAGAATCTTGGACAGTACAATGAAGCAAAAGAATACCTCGAGAAGGCACTGATCATGAAGAAAAAGATTTTCGGCGAGGAGCATGCCTATGTCGCATCAAGTTATAACAGCTTGGGAACTGTTTATCAGAATCTTGGACAGTACAATGAAGGAAAAGAATACCTCGAGAAGGCACTGATCATCAGGAAAAAGATTTTCGGCGAGGAGCATGCCGATGTCGCATCAAGTTATAACAACTTGGGAAATGTTTATAAGAATCTTGGACAGTACAATGAAGCAAAAGAATACCTCGAGAAGGCACTGATCATCTTGAAAAAGATTTTCGGCGAGGAGCATGCCTATGTCGCATCAAGTTATAACAACTTGGGAAATGTTTATAAGAATCTTGGACAGTACAATGAAGCAAAAGAATACCTCGAGAAGGCACTGATCATCTTGAAAAAGATTTTCGGCGAGGAACATGCCGATGTCGCATCAATTTATAACAACTTGGGAAATGTTTATCAGAATCTTGGACAGTACAATGAAGCAAAAGAATACGTCGAGAAGGCACTGATCATGTCGAAAAAGATTTTCGGCGAGGAGCATGCCTATGTCGCATCAAGTTATGAAAGCTTGGGAACTGTTTATGAGAAACTTGGACAGTACAATGAAGCAAAAGAATACCTCGAGAAGGCACTGATCATCTCGAAAAGGATTTTCGGCGAGGAGCATGCCTATGTCGCATCAAGTTATAACAGCTTGGGAAATGTTTATCAGAATCTTGGACAGTACAATGAAGCAAAAGAATACCTCGAGAAGGCACTGATCATGTCGAAAAGGATTTTCGGCGAGGAGCATGCCTATGTCGCATCAAGTTATTACAACTTGGGAACTGTTTATCAGAATCTTGGACAGTACAATGAAGCAAAAGAATACCTCGAGAAGGCACTGATCATCTTGAAAAAGATTTTCGGCGAGGAGCATGCCTATGTCGCATCAAGTTATAACAGCTTGGGAACTGTTTATCAGAATCTTGGACAGTACAATGAAGCAAAAGAATACGTCAAGAAGGCACTGATCATCTCGAAAAAGATTTTCGGCGAGGAGCATGCCTATGTCGCATCAAGTTATAACAACTTGGGAAATGTTTATCAGAATCTTGGACAGTACAATGAAGCAAAAGAAAACCACGAGAAGGCACTGATCATGAAGAAAAAGATTTTCGGCGAAGAGCATGCCTATGTCGCATCAAGTTATAACAACTTGGGAAATGTTTATCAGAATCTTGGACAGTACAATGAAGCAAAAGAATACCTCGAGAAGGCACTGATCATGAAGAAAAAGATTTTCGGCGAGGAGCGTGCCTATGTCGCATCAAGTTATAACAGCTTGGGAACTGTTTATCGGAATCTTGGACAGTACAATGAAGCAAAAGAATACCTCGAGAAGGCACTGATCATCTCGAAAAGGATTTTAGGCGAGGAGCATGCCTATGTCGCATCAAGTTATAACAGCTTGGGAACTGTTTATCAGAATCTTGGACAGTACAATGAAGCAAAAGAATACCTCGAGAAGGCACTGATCATGTCGAAAAAGATTTTCGGCGAGGAGCATGCCTATGTCACATCAAGTTATTACAACTTGGGAACTGTTTCTCAGAATCTTGGACAGTACAATGAAGCAAAAGAATACCTCGAGAAGGCACTGATCATGAAGAAAAAGATTTTCGGCGAGGAACATGCCGATGTCGCATCAAGTTATAACAGCTTGGGAACTGTTTATCAGAATCTTGGACAGTACAATGAAGCAAAAGAATACCTCGAGAAGGCACTGATCATGTCGAAAAAGATTTTCGGCGAGGAACATGCCTATGTCGCATCAAGTTATAACAACTTGGGAAATGTTTATAAGAATCTTGGACAGTACAATGAAGGAAAAGAATACGTCGAGAAGGCACTGATCATCTCGAAAAAGATTTTCGGCGAGGAACATGCCGATGTCGCATCAAGTTATAAAAACTTGGGAAATGTTTATCAGAATCTTGGACAGTACAATGAAGCAAAAGAATACCTCGAGAAGGCACTGATCATCTTGAAAAAGATTTTCGGCGAGGAGCATGCCTATGTCGCATCAAGTTATAACAGCTTGGGAACTGTTTATCAGAATCTTGGACAGTACAATGAAGCAAAAGAATACGTCAAGAAGGCACTGATCATCTCGAAAAAGATTTTCGGCGAGGAGCATGCCTATGTCGCATCAAGTTATAACAGCTTGGGAACTGTTTATCAGAATCTTGGACAGTACAATGAAGCAAAAGAATACGTCAAGAAGGCACTGATCATCTCGAAAAAGATTTTCGGCGAGGAGCATGCCTATGTCGCATCAAGTTATAACAGCTTGGGAAATGTTTATCAGAATCTTGGACAGTACAACGAAGCAAAAGAATACCTCGAGAAGGCACTGATCATCAGGAAAAAGAGTTTCGGCGAGGAACATACCGATGTCGCATCAATTTATAACAACTTGGGAAATGTTTATCAGAATCTTGGACAGTACAATGAAGCAAAAGAATACCTCGAGAAAGCACTGATCATCAGGAAAAAGATTTTCGGCGAGGTACACGTTGCTGTAGCGAGAAGCTACAACAACTTGGCTAACGTTTATCAAGCTCTTAAACAGTGCAGTAAAGGAGACGAATGCCTTAAGAACGTCAGAGAGACCCTAAAACTGTGCAACCAAACAAGGAAGACAGAGAGTACATCCTTAGGTAGCAGCAAGTTGCCGCGACTTGAGAATTGTTGATAAATGCCTTAAACAGCATAACCAAACGGTGAGTAAGGATTGTTTTATATTGTATTCTAACAATTTGAGTGGGGATTGTGAGCAAACCCATATTTCCTACGGCCAAGTGTTAGACAGAGTGAGACCCGGGCAAAAAATTTTGAAGACCTTTTTGTTCTCTTGCTCGCACTTGGATTCCTTTTCATTCCTATTTTGTTTTTTTTTTTTTGGAACGTCCTGTTATCTGACACGACAAGGGACTACAGATGAAAACCCTAATTGCTGGTTTTCAGTGTCACGCAATTCAAAACAGATCAAAATAAAAATCAAAACCGGTCAATAGATAAAGTCCAGAATCTGGGAAATGAAAGAAGGTAAATATGCAAAGAATCTCGCCAAAATTCTGGTCACAGGAATTTTTCTTATTCGAGAAATGCGGAGAAATTTTTTACCCAAATTTATAGAGATTTGTATGGAGATGCCATGCTGGTGCCCATCCGTATGGGCACCAACATGGCGGCCGCAAACCAACAGAAACATCTGTCACTGAGTTTTGCTACAAAAGCGTGCATTTGTCCCTCGAGGAACTCTAAAACATTCACCCTTCCGAGGGTGAGGGGGAATGTACTCTCCAAAGCTTTATTTGGGAAGGCTCCGCCCCAAGGTCCAACCCCTTACCTTTTGTATACCGTTTTCACAGAAAAGGTAGCCCTATCATATACCTTTAATTGAAAAAAGGTATCCCTTTTACATACTCACTAAAGAACGCTGCATCCCTTTTATGAACCCTCTAAATGATGTTAATGAACAATATTACGGGAGAACATCAAGCATTACCACAAGAGATGTGAATCCAAAAAACATATTATTTGTTCACTTTACGTTGTGGCGGGAGTCGAGATGATAGATTTCCTATTTCTTCATTCCTACCCTTTGATATGCCTGAAGCGTGAAAAAGGTACCCCTTTGGGGCGGAGCCTCCTAGTATATAGCGAGAACACCCAACGGAACTCGACAACGGATATTCATATGAATTTGTACTTGTAACTAATAAGGACTGATTTTATTGATTTTCATTGCAGTGAGGTTTGATCTTAGCAAACCTTTTTTACCTTCAGAACAGCACCATTAAGTGTATTTGCCCTAGCTATTGACCTTATGAATTAACAACGGGCGTTAAGGAAAGAAAACAAACAAACTAAACAAACAAAATGTCGATACTCTTTCAGTATGATTCCCAGCTAGCTTAGTTAATTAGGGAGGCAAAGGAAACTACGACAGCAACTGCAACGACAACGTCACTAAACAAAGGCTTAAGGAGCAGAACTTTTGCTGTGCACGTTCCTTTAAATCTTTTTACAATACTGTTAGCCATGTTTTGCTAAACACCAATGTGAAATAACCAAGTTCTGCCTGTTTGGAGAACGTGAACCATGACGGCTAATTCTTCGTATTTCCCGTTTTGGAATTAACACTGCCGATACCTATTTAACTTGAACATGTTATTAGACCGATAGGTGAACTGAAGAGATCCAAGTAACCTCGAAATTCCAAGACAAAATCTCAATCTCGCTTCCAGAGCTTTTCCTTTAGAGATTGGGACTCTAGTAAAATCTAAATGTATTTGTTTTTCAAGACGTTGTCATCAGCGTCGCCGTCGTCGTTGCTTGAGCTCCCTAACAAGAGATTTGTTATAGGACTTTCTGTAGTTAGAAGTAATCATGTAAGACCAACATTGCATCTGCTAAAGCATTCAAACCATAATTGTTTAAGCTAGGCGGCTTATGTTCGTGCAGACCTTTTCAGCTGCCATAGTGGCACGAAGACGTCAGTGTGAGTCCCCGTTCACAATACGTTGGAAAAATTTGAAAACGCAGCTTTATTCCTTCGGGGAGGCCTACCGTCCACACCAATCCATCTCGAAAACGGAGCCTTTCGAAAACGCTCTTTAAACGGGAGGAATTTAAAAACACCGGGTTTTCGTTTCCGTGTGGAGGAAAAAAATTTTGAAAACGAAGCTTTACGAAAACGATGACGTCACGATAATCATGTGATTTCCCTGACCCAGGTTTTCTCAAAAACAATCCAACATGACCGGTGATAATTGCATTTGTAACTTCCTATGGAGTAGTGTGGACGGAAACATTTTGAAAACAGAGGTTTTTGAAAACGATAACGTCTTGAGCTTTTCTGCCGCACATGATTGTTGCCTATTCAAATTTCTCAGGCGTAGTGTGGACGGAAAACATTTGAGCCTTTTTCGGAGTGAACACTCTCTTTTCAAATTTCTCCAGCGTAGTGTGGACGGGTGCTGAGATGTTAGGAGACTGACAAGGAGCACAGAAAAAACAGGCAAAGTGCAATCATTTCTTGTAGGATTGTTTCCGTGGCAACCGTTATAAAGGTCAGATTAGCCAAATGACGGGTAATTGATTTCTTATTACAATGGTCAGTGATTTGGACTTTTGAAATAAGCAAAATAGTTGTTAGTAAAGTTTGACCGCATAATTAGCAGTGTGTGTAAGTTTAGCTGAAGTAACATACAAGGTTAATAAAGTAAAATGTATAGTGTAGTTCTCTGTCAATTCTTGGTATTGTACACCAGAGACCCTTTGCATAAATGGCGACTAAATTTGAAAATCAATACTTTGTACATCCTTAGCCTCCCACTCATGTTTCCAAAAAAAGGGATTTTTCACATGAATGTGAGGCTTAGGATGTATAAGTGTTGTTATTCAAATGTCAGCGCCATTAATGCAAAGGGTCCTTGCCCATGACCGCCGTGGATTTTTAAAGATCCTGAAAATGGACCGATGTTACGCAATATGAATAATTTTTCGTGTCTTGTATATAAACAGAGAACCACTTCCACACATCAAATTTATCGTGCCAAAGTAAACAAATAAGCGGGGTTTCACAAACATCGGTTGCAAAGACATGGAAGTCGGGTGATGGGACCCTAAGCTTGCCAATTTTTTGAAAGAAATGTATGCCAGGATTCGATGCTTGCCCCATGGCATACATTACTTTGTAAAAACTGGGAAGTTCCCATAGTTTCCAAGGACCCATATTTTCGGGACTTTGCAACGGGTCCTAATGAGCGGCGAGGTTCATTTTTTGTTTGAATGAAAAAAAAAAAAAAAAAATCAGAAAAGCGTGACGTATGTAAAAAGGTCCATTACACAGGATTGATCTTGACGAGTGCTCTTTCGACATTCCAGGAACCCTGTTCGGCAGAATTATTTTTTTGTTCACGAGTTTGTCACATTTAGCGTGATCCATATCATTCGCAAATGTAAAACAAACAAAAAACAAAAGCTCAACAAAACAATAACCTTTTTACACTCAGTGTAAATTTCAAGAATAATTATTAAAGATATCTTTCATTTTTATTCTTCACAAATAAAAACATATATATGTACAGTTTATGTCTTGTACAGCATGTTAGAGTAACATGACCTCCTGAAAAATAAAAAACAACAACAAGCTGATTAGAAACAATTCAAGTGTTAGGTCAGTGAACCAACTTCATGCAGGGCTTTTGAGATGCCAGTCTGGTGAAGAAAAGAAGCTTAGATCTCAGCTGACCTATAATTTTTACTCCAGTTTTGTAAGTCAAACCTTAGCGATTGAGGAGGGGTGGGACAAATCTCCCCATTCACCTCACACCTCGAATAGCCTTTTGGTTTTACAAGAGAACTGGCTGGCTTGCAACAGTGACTTGGATGTAGGAAAAAAAAACACTGAGAACTCTAGCTCAGAATAATGATCCAAATCTTATTTCTCCTTAAACAATCAATTAACAACTGCCTCGCAAAGTTTAAGTTGGGTGCTTGAGACATCCCCGAGTTTCCATAATCGGCAGCCAGCTGCTAGATGGAGACCGCTCCCACGGCTAGCTATGGCTGGCAAATCCTGGCAACCCAGCCATTAGCTCCCAAGCGGAAGGAAGAAAACCAGGCACCCATCACACTGATAAAACAGTGGAAAGACAGGGAGGGACAGGGGAGGGAATCAGCCTCTGAGAAGAGTCTCCACGCTCAAAAAAACGCTAATGCTCAAGAAAACGCTGACTAAACGCAAACCCACTATAACGCCCTTTAGTCCAAGAACACGTGCAATCCTGACGCATGCGCATACTGAAACACCGCTGACCGGGAAGGTAACACTTGTGTATTTAACTTGTGCATATTGTAATGAGTACAGGTGACGAGAATAAGCAAGATTATCAACAAAGGAATATCGTCTTGATGTGCTATCAAATTCTCAGAACTTCTTTAAAGGAAATGTATGCATGCGAGGAAGGAGAGTTAGAATTTTCGAGGTCAGATTGAACAGGTTTTTATATTTTTGGGTATTTAAATGCCAAATTTCAGCCTGTAGGTTGTTAAATTACTAGGTACTTAGCTGCGGGTTTTCACTGTATTTCTAGCTTTGGAGTGTAAAGAAAAACTCTTACATCATCTTGGCATTTCCCACGTGAGACTCCAGCTCTTTCCGAGTCCTGCTGTAATGGTCCTTGACACATCTAATGTTGTTAGTGAAATCAAGAGAAAACAAAATTAATCAAACTAAGGTTTCTGGTTACCAA
>NW_028301555.1:2992500-3082500 GCF_042242905.1 Orbicella faveolata
GAGGGTTTATGGGAAGGAGAGAAAAGAGGACACCACTGAAAGGTCCTGTTTCCATGATGGCGGAGAGAGCAAAGGCAGATCTTCCTCTCTCTCCTCTTCTTCCTTCACATAATTCTCTCGGTGCACTCGAGTTTCTCTCAGTCTCCCTCACCTCTTGCCCTTTACGACACCAGTCAAGACGTGCAAAGCAGTTGCGTATGGAAGGTGTCTTGGCAGTGGTTTTTAGGTCACTTCTATCACTAGGTAGAACATTTGCCCTAGAGCTGCAAATCTCAATGAAAAGTTCTGATCTTCATGGACTCAGACTTTCACTTGTGCTTAGTCTTGGCAGAGCAGAGAAAATGTTGGCCAATATCAATAAACTTACCTGGGTTGTACTGCAGCAGTCCGACCAGGAAACTTGCAAAGGCGTAATTCCTTGAGTTGCGAAGTCTCTTCATCAGGTTAGTCACGATGACGAGCTGATGCACTTCTAAAAGCCATAGCAAACATGAATCAGGTAACAAGGATGGTAGAAAGTTGAAAATTGTCAGGTCAAGTTTAACGTGTGCCATTTGTGATGAACATGTACTTTACAAGTTTGAGACATCTTAAAATGTTGGCTAATATCTTGGGACACTATTTTGACTTATATAAAAATAGCTCAAAGAAAATATCCACGCTGCATCAGATTGGTTAAAAATCGTATTTCTTCTCAACAGTTAGATTACGCTGTATGAGCACGAGATTTCTATGAGCGAATGGTCAGCGAGGCGAAGCCAAGTTGACTATCACTCATAGAAAACGAGGGCAAGTAGTGTAATTGTTCTCAAGATTAAGCACAAAACCTACAACTTTGACATGACCAAATTAAAAGCCACGGGGGTTATATCCCCTTGAGGAGGGGTATCCCCACGGTATTCTTTTCTTTTAATCATTATTATCGTAAATAGTTTCTGAAAAACCTTTGAGAGGATGAATCCATTAAAGTTTATTATTGTTATCGTCATCGTTATTGTTATCATGAATATCATGATTATGAGTGTTACTTATTTTCGCCCGCATCACGGTCGGGCGTACGTTGCGCGCTCGCTTTTTACGAGGGAAAGAAACTGGTTCACTTATTATTAAGGAAAAAAAGTTGTGGAGAGACTAAATCGCAATGGTGTGAGTAGCATCCAATCCAGGGGGGTGGTACGCCCAGTCACTTCATTGTTTTAATTTTTTAAATTTTTTTTTCTTTTAAAGATTTCATAGTACATGTAACTTTGTTTAGAAGCCACAGTGGCCTTCCGCCTGCCAGACCAGCGTTTGACTCCAATTTTTGTAACGTACATTGAATAAGATTAAAGTTCCTAGTCACTTCATGCAATAGAAACTAAGGTCAAACGCTGGCCTAGGAGGCGAGAGACCACCTAGGCTTTTAAACCGATTTAAACTAGCCTTAACGTTAACACTTTTCTACTCAAACATACCTGGATTGTGACCAACAAACTCTGAATATTCTTGGAAAAACTTGCCAGTCTGGAATGGATTCCTAGGCATGGGACCAAAGATTGAGGTCACCTGTCAAAAAAGAAGCCGAAAAGATTTTTTAAAACAAATGAGCAGCATGAAGATAAATGGAAACAAAATCCAAAGGTTCCATGAAAAGTCTGGTTGGATTTCTCAATAATCAAGTCAAACCTTATTAGAGAAACATTAACATCAACCATAGCAGGACTTAATGATGTAAAACTACTGTCAATCAATTTTTGTTTTGTTGTTGTCTCATGTTTATTGCATGGGAGCTGCAAGAGCGTACCATGTATTTTGGGACGAGACCCTGCTAGGATATCTCTGTTGAGACCTTGAACAAAATAATGCTTTTCTTCAAGTACTGCAATGGGACTACTGTACCATCCCATTCTAGGAGAAGTTGAAATACTCAGAACTCGTCTCTCCATGCAGCTTAAACCAGTGAGAAGGGCTGGCTTCATGGGCCACTAGGCTTGAACATAAACCTTTCCCTATGTTAACTGCCTTCAAAGAATCTCATTTCACATCACTGGCGTTTTAAATTAGCAACACCAATTGATAGCCTTCAGGTAAGCTTTCTTGGAAGTGCTTGTCATAACTGACACATACCTCTTGCAAGATCTCATTTTTATTTCTTCCAAGAAGTAAAGGTTTCCCAATGTACAACTGAAAAGCAGATCCAGATTAGGTCAGTATTAGGACTAGGCTGTAGGCTAAACTAGACACTAGGCTTGTGTCTAGTTTGTAAGCCCCCCCCCCCCCCCCCCACCCCCGCCTACTTCACCGTTCATTCAGCAACTCGTGTCATTCGTAAACTCGCTCGCATGCCAAAGCGAAAAGTCAGATAACACTAGAGCCTGTTCGCAAGCTATATTAGGACTTGCATGTACCCAACAGTACAAACATTGGCAAGTAAGTATACAGCATATAAAATGTGGGGCAGCATATCAAAGTACATGTACAATGACTTTGTCGGGAAAGGATCCTTGTGAGGACAATTTGCTTGCTTTTTTTAGTATTAACAATTTAGAGCAGGTTTTAACTGAGTGCCAAAAGTAATCCATAATAAACTCCTTTGGTTTCTTCTCCTGCACTCTGTGACTGGATATATACATTATATTTCACACCACTTCCTTATCGGTTCATCTTGCCTGCTCACAGAGCTAGACATATACATTTGTAATAGACGTTAATATTGCATGTATTATTATGCTACAATGAAAGATATAAAACATCCAAAATGAAACATCCATTCTCAAATTTCAAAATTCAAGAAATTGTTGGTTCATAAGCAATTCAGAAAGAATGATATTGAGTCTAAGCAATTCCAAGTCAAGTCTGGTACACTTACATTGATTTACAGCTGATTTACTACACAAAATGGAAGATAATTGAGACTTACCTCAGCCAGGATACACCCTAAAGACCAGATGTCAATTTCTGGGCCAAATGGAACACCAAACATCACCTGTAAAGAATAAAACCTCAAGTTACCAGACATGTAGTTTCAGAATGCTCTCCTCTGTTTCCTCATATCCCTTCAATAGCAGAATTTTTTCAAAGAAACATTTTAGGCAATAGTTTAGAAAAAAATATATGTCAAATTGCATCTTAAAATGAAGGTCACCTACATGTGATATGTGTACAATTTATATAAATTTCACAATGTTCAAGTATGTCTTTCACATTAGCAGCAAGTCAGTTGGTCACCTCTGGAGCTCGGTAAAGTAATGTTTGCAGTTCAAACTCATCATAATACAGGGAGATCTGAAAATCAAGAAATACAAATGGAAATTAAATAACTGTTAAAAATATTAAAATCACACAGTCATGACTTAAAAACATCAAATTATGTGTTAATAATTATTGCATAATTATTAGTATTCTGCTTGGTAAATATGATAAATAATAAGACTGCACTGACTCCCCTAATAACCTACAATCAAGTAGCAAGATTGTTTCCCTCAGGACTGTACTTAGTTGCAGGTTAAATTAACATAGTGTACATTGGAACAGATTATTATAAGCAAATTATGTGCTGCTCTATAGTAGTGATTATTTTTTATGCTTAAGGTTGCTATCACTTAAATTTAGGAAAGTTGGTGCTTTGGGGATCAAGTGTTTACTTGCTGGCCCCGGTTGTTCAAAGGCTGGATAATGCCTATCCACTGGATAAATCACTGTCCTTAGGGGATAAGTGTTAACAAGACAAACCACGTTATCCATTGGATAGTGATTTATCTGGTGGAGAGCCTCATCCACCTTTCAAAAAACCCAGCCCAGAACTTTATGGTAATAGTAATAACTGTGGACAAGAATATAGTTTGCTGTACCTCTCTATGAACCCAATGTATTGCATTCCCAAAGTCAACGACTTTTATCTTGATTTCCTTGCCTGAAACAGACAAAGATAAAACTGCGTCAGTGAAGGCTTTTATGGCTCAAGATTCACAGCTTTAAGGCACAGGAAGTTGGTTGGTAGGCATGAGTAGGTGTGAGATCAATGTCTTCAACCTGTAGGGATGAAACGTATTCCTCCAGTCTCACAGTGTGCAGGTACAACTTTGCCTCAATATCCTTAACAAAAGGGTGTGTAAATGTAACATTGTTTCTTAATGCTTAATAACAAGAAAAACTACCTACCAAGTAATAATTACATTGAAAACTCTGAAGTTAAGGTTACTTTAAAATACCTTCTTCCAGAAGAATGTTCTCTGGTTTCAAGTCAGCATGGATAACATTCTCTCTGTCAAATTAAGAGTACAACTGTACATGTAAGTTAGATGGGTTCTAAATTAATGTAAGCAGCTAAGCAAGCTAAGCACATTTTAACACGAAAGCAAGTTTGACATTTAGCTTTAGTGCAAGTTGTATTTCCATTGCCAGGTACAGCAGACTTGTAGATTGAGATTCTCTATTTTATATAGAGTGAAGAGTCAAAACGTTAACTACATGTTCTGCTGACAAAAGGGCAATAATTTTAATAAAAGGGATAAAAAGTCTGCCAAAACCCAACCCTAACAATTTCAAGTAACTCAATTATGAACCAAAAACATAAAAAAAGACAATTTTCTGGCCAACAAACAGCATAGAGCCAGGTGTCTAAATGGACCATTTTGAATTCTATTGTTGTAAATAGCTATAATTATGGAATGATAACCGGAGCAAATAAATACTAATTTGTCGCCCTGGGCCTCCCATAATTAAAGCTATTTGAAACAATAGAATTCAAAACGGATGCTGTATCGCCAAAAAGGTCCATTGACAACTGCAAGTGCATGTCATTCAGTTGTGGCCAATGAGAACATTAGCTCGCACTTGCCAACTTGAACAGTTGTCAGTATTGTATATAATATTATTTCAATGTCGGCATAACTCACCTTTTTAGAAATCCAAGGGCTTGTAAAAGCTGAAATACGACATGCACATAGAGACAGTAGCGTTAAATTGCGTGAGGATCTTCTTACTGAGATGTAAAACTATATGTACACGACACATACAAGGAATACTGTATACAGTACATGTTGGTAATAATACCCTATACAGTTAAGATCTGAGAATATGACATGGCAGCACGGAGATAAGAGATTTCACATCTTTGAGTGCTGAAAAATATTTCACGAGTCAGCACAGCAAATGATTGAAATATTGAGAAATTTCATTTCTCCAAGGCACCATACCATTCTCTTTACTGTATAAACACAAACGAAATACCAAACCAAATGTTTCACTTTTGCTATAAAAGGGGTGATTAAATATGTACTGATGTGAAGTTTATATGAAATAATTCATATATGAACTGTGGTTGTAGATGAAAGTGAAGGATGATCATCGCAGTAAATTTTCCAATTTAAGCAATTCGAAAGAAGAAGCCTGAAAAAATCAGGGCTTCAACGGGATTCGAACCCGTGACCTCCGCGATACCGGTGCGATGCTCTACCAACTGAGCTATGAAGCCACACATTGGGAGCGAGGTCAATTTATTGAGTTCATATCTTCCCGTGAGGAGTGAAATGATGTTGATTTGCATGTTCATTTGTGTGTAAAAAAAAAAAAAAAAAAAAAAAAAAATTGAATTAATTATCGTCGGTACTTGCGAAATCGCCTCGACCACGCGTGGCGGGAAAAACAAGTCACGTGACTTATGTTTTAAAAGGAAAATCTTATCATGTAACGGACATTCGAAGTCAAGTCAATCAACAGTCGCGAGCAAAACATCAAGATAGCGATCAAAGGGATCCGACACCCAGGAACACAAATTGTAAGTTTCGAAATCGCTTGTCGCTTCGATTTAGAATGTTGTAAATAATAATTTATCTTGTAATTATTTCAATTTCAGTTGACTACGATGTAACCACGGACGCAACGACCCATGTCTCTAGTTCAAATAAATCTGACAACGTTTGATCCCTGGTGGGCTAATTTTCAAAGTAAGTAGCGCCTTTAACCGCAGGAGCGAACCAGATGTGAAGTTTATATGAAATATGTGTCTTCATAGCTCAGTTGGTAGAGCATCGCACTGGTATCGTGGAGGTCATGGGCTCGAATCCCGTTGAAGCCCTGATTTTTTCAAGCTTCTTCTTTCCAATTGCTTAAATTGGAAAATTTACTGCGATGATCATCCTTCACTTTCATTTACAACCGCAGTTCATATATGAATTATTTCATATAAACTTCACATCATTTCACTCCTCACGGGAAGATATGAACTCGATAAATTGACCTCGCTCCCTATGTGTGGCTTCATGTAGCTCAGTTGGTAGAGCATCGCACCGGTATCACGGAGGTCACGGGTTCGAATCCCGTTGAAGCCCTGATTTTTTCAGGCTTCTTCTTTCCAATTGCTTAAATTGGAAAATTTACTGCAATGATCATCCTTCACTTTTAAATATGTACTGTAACATTAAGCAAAATGTGTATTTTTTTTGACGTGTGAAGCAAGCTCACCTGGTATTTCATTAGTGTTTATACAGTAAAAGTGATACATGGAATTGACAATCAGTATTACAATAGATCCAAAGGTTCTCAAAAGAAGGAGGTATTCAAGGAATGCCAAAAACATTCTGGAGAGTGAAGGTCTGTACAGTCTTTTCTTTCTCCTATATTGGGGAGGGGGATAATTAAAATAAAAGTATCCTTAATCTTACTGCTGTTTATCACTTCACAGTGTAAAATTAATAATACTCACTTGTAACATTATTTTTCTGATCACTTTCAACTTTGCCTCCTATTGGTAAAACAGAATTAAATAATTTATCACGTTTATGACAAGCTGAGAGGTACTGTGTCATTTCATCTCTTACATTAGTTCAATCCATAAGTTGAATTTCCTCAAAAAAATTTTCCCAAGTGAGAAGGACAGAATTCACTAACATAACAGCAAAACCACTTAAGCCCTGGGTTATTGGAAATGACTTTCTTTACTGTCATGATAAGCTCCAAGCGAATAGTACAGAAAGAGTTTTCATTGAGTTGGAGCAAGTATGAGTTGTAATTACATTTCTGAGTAAGAAATGAGACGAACAAGCCTACAGAAATACGACTAACATAACACAGATGTGTAATGTACAGATTATTTATTATAGTTTTTTTTCTAAATCATGCAATCTCAAATTTATTACCTCACTTTCAAACTGACATTTCTGCAAATTAAAACACAAAAATGTCTTGATCACTCAATGTTCCAATAGTATATAATTGATACTATGATACTATGCAACATTATAACTGTTCCTGAAACAAAAAGGCTTGCGAAGTTCTTACCTCAAAGTATTGATGGAGAGGTCTTGGATGTAACAACTCAAACACCAAACAATAGTGACCCCCAAAGCTGAAAACATTCTGAAAGTCCAAAATATTTGGTGTTTGTCAGTCAGTGACAAGTATTTCTAATTAATATTAAATTACAATTTTCTGTACAATTCACGCACTATACATGTATCAGTGCAAACTGCCATAAAACACATCTCTCAATATACTTGCAAGTAATGTGATTGAGACGACATGAACCTTGAAAGTGAGGCTGAGATGAATCCACTCTCAAACTCGCCACCATTGTTTTGGATTCCTTTACCTACAAAGCTGTCAATGCCATCTATTCTAGAGTAAAACACTCTGTTCCCTGTCATTGTTGTGTCCTCTGCACTTAAAAGAAAGGTTTTGGAACAAAAATATCGTACATTTGTGACTTACAAACAACTGGACAATTCTGGACACATGAAGGATATCTGCCTTATTCAGCTGCTGAATGCAATCTGCCTCCTGCAGTTAAAAAAGGTGAAAATTAAAAGAAAATTTAATCCATTTGAGCAGATTTTTGGTATGTGCATGTTAAATATTAAGTAAGGTTGCTTGTCCTGTTAACACCATTTTATTCTTGACTGCTTTCATGGGCAACTGACCAAAATCATGGATGCATGAATACATGTGTGATGTAGGCATTTTTGAAACTGCCGTTAAAATTAATTTATCATGTAGAAAACTATTCAAGCCACATAAGAAAATTCATCTACACCATGTATAAGAAATGGATGTACATGTACAAGGTGTTTGAATATGGGTACATGCAAACATAAAAAAAGCTCTATAAAGGTTGGGTGCATGAGACATCCAGTTCCATCCACTATTGACAGCCAGCTCCTAGGTGGAGACTGCTCCAATGGCTGGCAAATCCATGCAACCCAGTCATGAACCCCAGGTGGAGGGGAGAAAAACAGGCACCCATCACACTGCTAAAACAGTGGAAAGAGTGGGAAGAACAGGGGAAGGGAAACAGCCTCTGAGAATAGTCCCTATGTTTCATAAAACGCTACTGCTAAAGGAAACTGCTGACTAATCGCAAAACTGCTACAATGCCCTGTGGTCCAAGAACACATGAAATCCAAGAGATTACTAGTGAGTCACATACAGTATCTCACATTTGCTCAAACTTTTGGTTACATGTACATGTATGTATGTGTACATTGAGCAGCTGTCTTTGACATGTAAGCCAGCTTTTTTGTGAGTAATGTATTCCATAGACCCTATTCATAAATGGCTGCCAGTTAGAAATTCTTTTGTATGTGTTAAAATTAGCCCAACTAACCTCGTTTTTGAGTTGATACATGTAATTCAAAAGAACTTTTACTCTCAAACAAGGTTTGTTGGGCCCATTTAAATGCATGCTGCCAATTTAAAAGAATTTTAAATTAGCAGCCATTTATGAATAGGGTCTACAATTAATGATTCTGGGATTCTTGAGAGAGACAAGACGCATCTCGAGAGAAACAACAAAAAACAAACGAGATGCATCTTACGCAATGTGACAAGAGGTGGTAACTTACTTTTGAGCAGTACCGTACCTATTTGGCTCTCATAACAATAATTATGAAGATACATGTACATAGTTAAGTTACATGTATGCAATGTTTTTGAGTCGCATACCATAGAATATCCCATGAGTCACTTGTACATGTATTTTCTTGGTGTACACACAAGCCTTTAGATGAGTGTGTAAACCAAGAAAATACATTGTACAAGTGACAAGTAGAATTCATATTCCATGGTATACCACGAGAGAGCATAGCATAACTATGTTTTAATTTTACTTTATGTACCCATGCAAGAGACCGGCATCTAGACCGGTAATGTTTCGCTGTGAAAAAGTTGCAAACTTTAATGCAAAAATGTTGACTATTTTCTTCTAACAATATTTATTTATGGCAATGCCAAAAAGTCTGATAAGAAAAGAAAAGAAAAGTAAAGACAACAAGCAGACTTTGGCAGAATTAAGTTCAGCTCATCGCCGTTTGCAAGCAAAATGTCGGCTAGTACAAACCAGTTACACTAAATAAATTAAATTTCTCTTGCTTGCCATATAATAAACATCTTATTAACCAGGCTTAGTCAGTCTGTATGGGAGAATCTTGACCTTGGTCATGTGTACAGACCTCACTGCGGTCAGTCTGTACTCACGACCTCGGTCAAGATTCTCCCATACAGACTGACTAAGCTCGGTTAATAAGAGCTAAATATACAACTGCTTTCCCACATTGTGTTTGGCTGCATGGCATGGTACAAAGTCGAGTAAACTTTGCAAGTGTACATGTAAAAACTGGTGAAATAACACAAACCTGAGCTCCAAGTCTTGAATAATCCAGATGCATGATTTTCACTGCAACTGACTTCTTATCAGGATGGAAAGTATCCTTTCTGAGAAAAAAAAAAAAATTTTTAGCTACAAGCAGAATATAACACAGACAACCTAACATGTTATAACTGAGAAATTACAATTAGATAAAAGGGTTATTTACCAAGTGTGAGGTCAAGATGGCTGGATATTGGCCAAGTTCTTTATTTTTGCATGTTTATGGACTGAGATGGAGTTGAGGTCCAAAAACATGCAAAAAAGAGGCCAATATCCAGCCATCGTGACTGAACAAGCTTGGCAAGTAAAGGATTTATTATTAATATGGAAAAAAGGAGACTATTTGCTTGTGGGACACAGCAGGAAATCCTGAGCAGGCAAGACAGTGCAATCTTGAATTGCCCGCTCAGGTAGCCAATCACAGTGCAGGATGAATTCCGTTTACTGCTCACGGAGCTAGCCATATAATTGTAAAATAATAAATCATGCTATAGGGTGGTCGCTGCTGATGTTAATACTAATTAGTTATTGTTTACCAATGTTGTGTAGAGAAGGCTTCATGCGATAATTTTATAATATACATAAATGCACTTACAAGTAAAAGGAACTTGATTGTGCAAACTGTCCGTAATCAGTGACATTTTTTTATAGCTCTTCCCAAGGGTGTAATATTGACAGGATTTCTGGTCTGGGCTTTTAAACTAGAAAATTTCTGGGTGGTCAAAATTAATTTAATAATTTCATGTAAAAGGCTTCAAAAGGACACTTAAATACCTGTTTTGTTCTTGAAGTATTGCAAGTTGAAAAAGAGAAAGAATATTTATTATGATAAAACTCAGAGCACATAATGTATGTACAGTACCTGATGAATTTACAATTTTCAGCAATTATCAAATGTGGACACTTTTTTCATATTGTATTGCATACTACATGTACAGGTTGAACAGTAAACAAGGATGAAGCTGCTTATTATTTCCTCACCTCTGCAGCAACCAGGATTGAAGATTGTCCTTGTCCAATAACTCGAACAAATTTGTACCTTCCAGCAAGCAAAGGAACTAACAAAACCACACAGAAATACAATGTACGACTTGTGAGAAGCAGCCATTAACAATTTCAACTGCTCAAAGGATCATCACAATTCTAGATTGAAGTGAGCAATACACTAGTGTAAGGTCTTTATCAGTCTGGAATCAAAAATACATTATTTTATTGGGACCTTAAGATAGTTGCAAGAGTATGTCCAACTGTTCAGTCAAGTTATACAGTCATGAATCCTTAGTAAATGAATTCCTTCCTATTGCTAGGTATGAAAATGAAGCTAATTAAGATTAGAGTTCATCAATAATTAAAGCATATACAATTATGTACACTGGTTGTTATGTACTATACTTGTGGAAGGCGAGGTGGCCTCATGGTTAGTGCTCTCGTCTCCAGATTGAGCAGTCTGGGTTCAAGCCCTGGCCGGGGACATTACGTTGTGTTCTTGGGCAAGACACTTAACTCTCACAGTGCCTCTCTCCACCCAGGTTTATAGGGGGGAGTAGAAATACTCCCAGTTGCTTCATGCTATAGAAACTGGGATAAGCGCCGGCCTGATTGGCCACTAGGCTCATATGCAGACTTTACCTTACTTCATGTACTTATTCTTAAGGTTGCGGCCACAATGTAGTTTATGGACCATTGAAAACAAAATGCCTTTAGAATGACAAATGTTGCATAAAGCCAAAAAACTAAATATTTAATATTTAGGCAGTGTCATATTATTGACAATGTTATATTTTTATATCTTTTATTGTAAATAATTATTTTTAAAATTTATGTACTTACATTTTAACTCGTTTGCATTTTCTTTTGTTTACTTGTTTATTAACTAATGTGCATTTATGGTATTTTAAGAGTGGGCTTCCTGTAAAGTAACTTTTAAGCTAAGCAAAGTGGTCATGTTAAAGAAAGAATTACTTAATACTTTACTTATTTCGTAAGAAATGTTTGAGGTGCATACAACTGTACTGAAAAATAAATTATTGTGTATTCATGAATTGGCTTTAGTTAATTTAAATGTGGCTAAATATCATTTAGGCAAGGTTAAACTCGAGCTAATGCAACTAGCTAGTGTGCCCATCCAGCTAATATCATTTAGGCAAGTTAAATATGAGCTTATGCAGCCAGCGGTTTCCGCGTTTGGGAGTACGTGACCTGTGGGGCGGCCTTCAGGGGTTTTGCAGGGGTTTATGGTTCATTGCATAATAGTGTTGTAGTGTATTCTGCTGATTGTTGCGGATCAGTTGCACTGCTTTGCTCGCGAATCATTGCGGATTCTTGCCTCTTCGTTGCCTTTGTTCTCTTTCAAGAGCTGTTGTCTATCATTGTTTATACAATAATGACGGCCAGGTCAACCCGTAACAGTCAAGCGGCGGCCTTCGATGCCATTGTTTCTGTTGCTGAGACGACTCAACCACGTCCCAATGATGCAAATCTCCCTCCATCAACTTCACAGACGCCGGTCGTTCCTTCGACGTCTCAAGCTCAGCCTGCTGATCAGCCTTCTCCCGCTTTCTTGGCATCGGTTATCAATGCGGTCAAGCAAGCCCTCGCGGCCGAGCAAGCTTCAAATTTGCCATTGACGCCTCCAGTTTCTTCATCCACGAGTGTGCCGGAGGCGGCCATGCCTGGGGGCGTTCCTCCATCGTCTCTATCTTCTGGCCAGCTAGATGCTCAAGTCTCAGCCCTGGCAGCCTCTGGCGTTGGCTTTCCGCCAGTTTCGGCGGTCGCTGCGAGCGCTACGGCGCAAGGTAGGCCCAATTTTGTTGTGCCTTCTTTTGTTTCTACGTTTGCCTCGCCAATACCCGCACTCGCAACTTCTTCGTCCAATTCCGCTATTGGGACCGCGTCGCTCGCTCTCGGCGGTGTTTCTTCGCCGGCCCAGTCGCCTATACTGCATCAGGCTTTCGTGGTTGGCCCTGGGTTTTCGCCCATTCCAGCGAAGCTCGTAAGCCAGATTGTGGCTGGGAAGTTTGTAGAGCTGAACGAGCTGCTTTCGGTTAACATAGTTTCAACTGAGTCCGAGCCTCAGTTGCTGCTCGACGGTCGGTTGGTGCTAACTTCGACACCTAAAAAACCTAAACGGCGCATTGAGGATATATCGAGTTGGCTGGAGGCTTTCTCAGTGTACAGCCTCATTTTGTCGTCCCACTTCCCTCAGCGGTGGAGGGATTTGCTGCAATACCAGCTTTTGATTCTCTGCACATATCGCCAGTTCGCCGGTCGGGTTTGGTTGGCGTATGATCGGGCCTTCCGCGAACATGCTGCCGCAACGAACTTGACGGACTGGTCGGCCATAAATGTCCAGTTGTTTAATTTCCACGCGGCTGGGGCCTCTGTCCGTCCTGGCCGTGAATTGTCAGATGAATCCACGGAGCCACATGGAGCTACGTCTTCCCACATTATTTGCAAATCGTGGAACCGAGGCCGTTGTGTTGCTCCTTCGTCATCATGCCGTTTTGCACACAAATGCTCCAGCTGCTTTGGTCCGCACCGCGTTGGAGCTTGCCCTGGCGAGCCACCAAGCCAGTCCCGAGCTTCTCCCAAACGGCAAGCTGACTCTTCTCCTTCTCGCTCGAGCAGCAAGTCCAGGCGCTAAGCGATTGAAGTAGCAGACTTTAATAGTTGTCATTAGGCCCTCCCATACTGTTTTGACTTTGCTGTTAGGGTGGAGGACTTCTAGCTGCAGGTTTAGGTGCGAATAGACACTATCAGATTGGTTGTTTGTCATTTGCCGCGTTATGTTTGTTATTTCCCACCACTCTATGTTGTTGTTCGTTCGTTTTAGGAGGGCATATTTACCACTTGTATTTTTTTTTTTGTTTTTTTTTTTGTTTTGTTTTTGTTTTTTTTGACCTTTTGTGCTTGAATTAAATCTAGTCGCTTCAGTTTTATTTTCGTGGCATTTGTTGTTTACCAGGTTGTGCATCAATTAGGGGGTTTGGGTTGGGGTTAGATATTATGGGGCCAGGTATTGACTCCTGTTCTATTTGTGTTCCTTCCCTAGTTCCTCTCCCCCCAGTTTCAGCAGTCACTCCTCTGCAGGCGGAGCAGTTTGCCTGGGAGTTGCGGCTCCATCCCCATCAACAGCAGGTTCATTTTGTATTGGATGGAATCCGTCACGGGTTCAAATTGGGCTTCTGCCCGGCCCAAAAGCTTAAGGCGGCTAAGAAAAACAAACCATCTGCGCACCAGCATCAGTCTGTCATTGACGACTATTTAGCCAATGAGGTGTCGTTGGGAAGGGTGGCTGGCCCGTTTGATTCCCCCCCCTTCCCCAACCTCCAAGTCAGTAGCTTTGGTGTTATTCCAAAGAAGGGCCAACCAGGAAAGTGGCGCCTCATTGTGGACTTGTCTTCCCCAGGGGGGGCTAGTGTCAATGATGGGATCAACCCAGATGAGTTTACCCTCCACTACATAACTGTGGATCAAATTATTCGCCTAGTGTCTCGGCTGGGAACGGGGGCCCTCATGGCTAAGTTCGATGTCGAGGCTGCTTACCGCAATGTTCCTGTTCATCCATCTGACCGTTATTTGCTGGGGATGAAGTGGCGTAATCAATACTATGTGGATCTGGCTCTCCCCTTTGGCCTTCGATCAGCTCCTTTCATCTTCAATGCGATAGCAGACATGGTTGAGTGGATCCTCGTGCATTCTTACCAGATTCCAGACCTGCTGCACTACCTTGACGACTTCATCACTGCTGGCCCTCCGGAGTCATCTCAGTGTGCGCACAACTTGAGTATTGCAGTGTCAGTATGCAGACGTTTGGGCTTGCCACTTCACCCCGGCAAGTGTGTGGGCCCCTCAACTGTGCTCGTGGTCCTAGGTATTGAGCTGGATTCCGTTAATCAAATCGCTCGTCTCCCCGCCGAGAAATTGTCCGCTTTGCGAGATCTCATTACTTCTTGGCTTTCTCGAAAATGGTGCAATAGGCAGGAGTTAGAATCTCTCATTGGCCATCTGCATCATGCGGCAAAAGTGGTCTGGCCTGGGAGAACCTTCTTGCGTCGCATGATCGACCTGTTATGCTGCTTTCGCAAAAGGGATCACCCGGTTCGCCTTAACAGGGAATTTCACTTGGACCTCCTGTGGTGGCACCAATTCTTGTCAGATTGGCACGGTGTTAGCTTTTGGCTGTTCCCAGGTTTATTGCCAGAGGCAGACGTCGAGGTGGCTTCTGATGCAGCTGGATCAATTGGTTATGGAGCATACTTCAAGGGCCTTTGGTTTGCTGGTTCCTGGGCTCCTTCTCAACAACAGCAGTCCATTGCTTATAAGGAGCTCTTTCCAGTTGTCATCGCTGCTCATGTTTGGGGACACATGTGGTGCAAGAAGCATGTCCTTTTCCGTTCAGACAACGATGCTGTCGTCCATGTTTTGAATTCCAGGACTTCTAAAGTACCGTGTTTGATGCGATTACTGCGCAGCCTGCTTCTGGCAGCCGCTCATCATAGTTTTTCCTTTTCTGCCCAACATGTACCTGGGGTTAACAATCAGATAGCTGATGCTTTGTCTCGCTTTCGTTGGCAGGACTTCAGGCAGTTGGTCCCGGATGCACAGCTTCACCCTACATGGATCCCGCCGGAGCTTCTGGCGGACTTGACTTCTCTGCCCTAGAGCAACAGTGCTTTTCCTTTCTGTCTCAAGGGCTCGCCCCCTCGACACGCCGTTCATACACTTCAGCACAATCAAAGTTCATTTCCTTTTGCCGTCAGCTTGGCAAGTTACATCCTTCTGGGTCCCCGTGCCCAGCAGACGAATGGACACTTTGCCTCTTTGTCACGTTTCTTGCGAGAACTATTCAGCACTCATCTATCAAGGTGTATCTGTCTGGGGTTAGAGCCCTTCATATTGAACAAGGGTTCCCTGACCCACTTATGAATTGCCTTCGTCTTCAACGGGTTGTACGTGGAATCAAGCGCTGTCAAGGCTCTCCTTCTTCTTCGCGACTTCCCATTACTGATGACCTGATGTTGGTTATTTGGCGGTCTCTTGACCTTTGCCTCCCGGACCATTGCATGTTCTGGGCAGCTTGTTCATTGGGATATTTTGGCTTCCTTCGCGCGTCCGAGTTCACTGTTCCCAACCTGTCTAGCTTCTCGTCATCTCTGCACTTGGGAGTTCAGGATGTTGCGGTGGATTCACCTTCAGCCCCATCATGCATGCGCATTAAGATTAAAGGTTCCAAGACTGATCCGTTTCGGAAGGGCTGTCTCATTCACATCGGCGTTGGTAGGCATCCATTGTGTGCAGTGCATGCTCTTATGACTTACCTTGCGCTCAGGGGTGATGCTCCAGGCCCCCTGTTTTTGTTCCAGAGTGGTCAGCCCCTCTCACGTTCTGTGTTGACGGATTGGCTTCGGCAGATCATGGTCTCCGCCAGGATTCCTGGTAACTTCTCGAGCCATAGCTTTCGTATAGGGGCTGCTACTGTCGCTGCTCGCAATGGAGTACCAGATCATTTGATTCAGTCCATGGGCCGCTGGTCAAGCAATGCCTATCAGCTCTACATTAGGACCCCGTCGGATGCCTTAGCTGCCCTCTCTAAAAAATTGGCTTGAGGAAAGCATTTGCGCTACCTGGAACGCCCTTTGGAGCTTATCTCTGGTTGCTGGAGCATGATGTTCCTGGGTCTTTCTTTTGGACTTGCAGTCCACCGTGGCTAGCTTCCTAGGTATGTGTTTATTTTGCATTTGCCCTTTATACCAGCTGAGTGGTGCTTGGGGGTAGGTTTGGGGGGATCGGAGGTACCATGTCACCCTGTCCCTGGGTCCCTCCTTTCTCCAAGCACCAGGAGAAGGGTTTCATCTGGGTGGTTCCTGCTTTCCAGGGTTGCCATGGATACCTCCTAGCGGCTTATGGCTTTGGCACCCCGCTAACCTTTAAGGCACCAGTTCCCAAGCTCATCTATTTGCGATGAGTTTAAATGTGGCTAAATATCATTTAGGCAAGGTTAAACTCGAGCTAATGCAACTAGCTAGTGTGCCCATCCAGCTAATATCATTTAGGCAAGTTAAATATGAGCTTATGCAGCCAGCGGTTTCCGCGTTTGGGAGTACGTGACCTGTGGGGCGGCCTTCAGGGGTTTTGCAGGGGTTTATGGTTCATTGCATAATAGTGTTGTAGTGTATTCTGCTGATTGTTGCGGATCAGTTGCACTGCTTTGCTCGCGAATCATTGCGGATTCTTGCACCCTCTCCTCCCTCCCGTTTTGTTCTTGGTCAGGGTAAGTATTCTCCAGGTAAGTAGATTCCACTGAATTTCTTTCAGTGTGACGGTGCCGGTTAGCGGACGCTCATTGGGTGGTTCCTGCTTTCCAGGGTTGCCATGGATACCTCCTAGCGGCTTATGGCTTTGGCACCCCGCTAACCTTTAAGGCACCAGTTCCCAAGCTCATCTATTTGCGATGAGTTTAATTATCATTAGCTGGATATTGGCCGTTCATGCTTACAAGTTCTTTTTTTGGGTGGACCAAGACATGGCCCAAGATATTTTTTGTTTATTCTAGTATTAAGGACAACATACTTGGATAACATGGTTGGAATTTTCCCTCTGGATCTGTCTGAGATCCTTGTACTATGAAAAAAAAAAAAAAGAAAAGAAAAGAAATATCAAATGGCATAACTGCACATTCCAAGCAACCACAGTCAACTTGCAGTATGACTCCTTCTGGCATGACAACTTCTGCAGTTGTACAGTATAATAAACTCCATTCCAAATAGAGTACAAGAACCCTGCCTTACAGTGAATTGGGAACCCATAACATGATCACCTCAATATCACAGTCAATCTAGATTCTTGCCTCCAGGAACAAAAGCTCAGTCCTGAAGTTATTTCCTATTACTATTTAAAGAACCCTCTAGGCTGATAATACGGCCAACCTGTTAATTAATACAGCCAGATTTTTGTGGCCTGTCAGTGACTGGAGTAACAGTGTTCCATTGTAGTATGCCCCTACCAAATTGAAGTTACATGTAGGAGTACAGTGAAACCCCACTCTACGGACACCTGCTTAATACGGACACCCGCTTATAACGGACAGTTTTCTTTGTCCCGACAACTAAAAAGCTGATATATTTTCTTTTAAATTAGCCCGCTTAATACGGACACCCGGATAATGCGGACACTTTATCATGTCCCTTTGGTGTCCGTATTAATGGGGTTCCACTGTATTTGCACAAGTCCCTTACTAAGAGGGTCTTCATCCTATTTAAGCCCAATGTGTACATGTAGTTCCAGAAAATATCCTTACCTCCCCCATGGAAGGGATTTTTTCTAACACCTCCCCACCCCTCTGGAAATTCCAGTTAAGCTTCATACATTTCTTTAAATTTTTTGGTCTCATAGAACCCCCCACCCCCCAGGAAATTCCAATCCCTTCTGTGGGGGGAGTATGGATATTTTCTGGAACCACACAATTTGCATAAGAATCCTTTGGCTGTTGGGAGCTGCAACATGTTGTCTCTCTTTCTCACTTGCTTCTACACAAAGTACACACTATCCTACTTTTCATTTCCCCCCCCCTCCGTTTTCCAATCCTGTTACATTTCCAACTTGCTTCAACAAGGTTGCATTTCTCCATCTCTTATTCCGCGAACATGAAAGGGACTGTCATGAAAAGTACGCTACTGTATACTAGAGTAAAATTTTACAGTAATTACATGTCGTATCATTAGGAAAGCAGTATTGATTATGACTATTTTTATCTCACCATGTTTTTTATGAGGAGCTAAGTTCTTCATGTCTCCAAGGTGTTTGTATAGGATTTTAAGTCCACCCGAAAGTTGAGCAGAAACAAACCTTGTGGGAGGGGAAACACTTGGTCTGCAGTAGCCAGTACCCCTACATGAACAAAATTAATGAAAACATTGTCACAATTTGGCAAACTGTAACCTTTACATACAAAACAGAACTGTATGTGCATGTAACTCAGATTTCCACAGTTCGGGTATAGTTTTAGTGGCCTAATGGTGTAAAATAAAACAGATTATTATCCAACTGCAGCGAAGACCGTCCAAATAACAGTACATATATACAGCCATATTGTACACTTATTTGTACAGTAGAAAACCTGTTTGCCTGACAGGTCGGCGTGCATGTGCCAAAATGTCACACTCTCCCTCTTTCACTGATAAATTTATTGACTACAGCAGTTAGATAATAAATCTCTTATTAGATGTTTTAATATGTAGTAACACTGTATATTTTTACTCCTTGCTTGTATTTTGACTCGCCCTACAGGCTCGTCAACATATGGCACAACTTGTAAATAAAATATACGGCGATACTACATATCAAAACATCTAATAAGATATATCAAATGTAGAAATGAATGCCTTGCATCTACAGAGAAAGGTGAACACTTGGTCAACTATCGACGGACACTTGAACAATATATATATTTGATATATATTTCTATACAGTGCATAAGAATACTGCCAAGTGGATGGCTGCTGGTTGGGTAATTATAACCTTGGTAGTTACTATATTTAATCCAAGTATTAAACCCCACCATATAAGCAGTCCATACATCTATTTCATTTTACATTTAAAGCCAATAAAATTCATGCACTTCGAGCTGCATTTAAAAATAAATAAATAATAGCGCAGCAGTGGAAATTCTGAATAAGAAACAAGAATCAAATCCAAAATCCAGTCTCACAAAGTTCTGAATTAAACGTGATCAGTGAGGGCAGCTCGGACAAATATAAACGTAGCCAAAAAAAATGTTAAATATCCCCCGGCACTGCCAAAAATTGGCCAAAAATAAAGACAAGTATGTCCATATTGAGAATAGCCTTTCTGAAAGATTATCCTCATCCAGGAGATCTGGTGACCGGTACGGAAGACTCCCGGATAATCTGAGAGAGTTGACATAGATAATTTAAAATCACTCGACAAATTACTCCTTGAAATTGCGCCCCTGTCCACTCAGTGAAATTATTACCAGTTACTACAGTGCGTTACTCATCTTTCAGTCGATCAGGTGACGCACTGTGCTGATCTCTATGCTGATTTTACACTTTTAGGTAACGTGCAATGATCACTCAATTAGATAAATCAAAACTGCAACTGCGGGTAATCTTTTCAACAGCACAGCTTTGGCTACCAATGCCACTCAGAGAGTAAACTCTTTTTCGATCTAATTCTCATACACGTAAACAAAACTAACCTTTGCGTCGAAACTGGAGCAAATGCTCCATCCAGTTTCAGCATTTCAATTAAGAGTTGGCATCCTTCAGGAGTATGACCTGCTTGTGTTAAGAGAGCAACACAAGTCGACCGATCAAATAGAAAAAACTTATGGTGAAAGTTTTCAGCTCGTGCAGTCTTGCCGCCATTTTTACAACAGTTACAAGATCTCCCCTCAGTGAGTTCTATCTACTTTGTGTAGAGAGCATGTTGTGTCTGCATGCACTTGTTTTCGAGGAGCTGCAGGAGAGCTGCAGTGGGTTATTGACCAAGTGTGAGGTCAAGATGGATATCGGCCAGGTTCTTTTTTTGCGAGTTTATGGACCGAGACGGAGTCGAGGACCATAAACTCCAAAAAAAGAACGAGGCCAATATCCAGCCATCTTGACCGAACAAGCTTGGTCAATAAACGATTTATTATATGGCTTTCGGGGAAATTTTTCTTGCGGGACACGGCGGGTAGTCCCGAGCGGGCAAGATGGAGCTATCTTGCTCGCCAATCACAGCGCAGGTTTTGATTCATCTTGCCTGCTCGCGGAGCTAGCTATATAATAATAGCATAAATTGTCAGTACTCAAAGCCTGACTGTACCAGGAATCAGTTGAAAGGGTTTGTAATTCCTAGCAGTTTGAACATATCATCCAAAATAATTCATTCATCCTAGTGCATAAACTGACTCAAGTGAGAAATAACCGCCTTTAACAGCAAGCTTGCTGGGTCTTACAGTGTATGAGATTGATCAAACAGGTCTGTGTACTTTTAACTAGTATATATGAAAAAGACTTATTTTCGTATGTTAAAACTGCAAACATTATATATACCCCTGCTCCCTCATAAAGGTATTTTCATTTGTCTGACCCTCCGCCAGTACATGTACATGTGTACTTTCTGTTAAATATATGTTTTGTCCTTCGAGGCATGTCTCCCCTTTAGCATTTTTGATGATCCCGTGGGTTGAGTGCTCTGGAATGTAATCTCTGAATCTGTAGGCGCTCCCTACCTAAACATTTTCAAGAAGGCAGTTTTTACAAAACCCCTAAATGATAATATAAAAATGATGGGGGTAGTCGTCGGAAATTTTGAAAAGAACCCCTTGTATTCTCTTGTATTCCCCTGTATTCCCCTGTATTCTCTTGTATTCCCTTGTGTATGTATTCCCTTGTATTCTTTAGTGTTCCCTTGTATTTCAAATGGGTCGTTGATAGACACGGGAAAACTCAACAGTAATTTTACATTTTAAGGTTACGGATGTCTTAAGGTTATCTAGTAACGTAGCTTGAAGAATTGCTATATTCTTTGACTAGTTTAGCAAACAGCGAAGAGAGTACTTCACAAGAAACATTTTAAGAAGTTTGTGATCGAACTTTTAACCACGTGCGAAAAGACTTCTAAAAGAGAATGCTTGAATGAATGCGGTTGGTGCGGACAAAGACTCGTACCCAGTCGCTATTTACGTGTTTTGGGGAAGGATATACGAGCTTATTATCGGGTAACTGTTCACTGAAACGTTGCTGAAAACGAACCGACAGGATATTTTGGGTTTTCTGATGGTTTTCTAGCACCTGCGTTCACTCTTGTAAAGCAAATGGAAGAACAAGTGAGTGAGCTTTACGAGAATGCTCCAATAAAGAAATGACAAACCTATGCATTAGGTCCAGAAATATAAAAAGAAATGAAGTTGTTGTCTTCTTAAACGCTGCAATATACAGTGGAACCTGGATTTAACGAACCTCTGTATGACGAAGTCCTCGGTATAATGAAAGACATTCCTCGCCCTAGTAATAGTAAAATATATGGAAAAGAAGCTACGCCCCTGTCGAGGTTCCACTGTAGTTCATTATATGTTATTCGGATATGACAAGTCAGGCTTGGGAAATTCGAAATAGGACGAGAATCTCCTATCTACATTTAGTTTGCATATGTGGTAAAAGTATGGAAAAAGTAAGGAAGGCTGTAGTAGGAATGTGTTAATGCAGAAAAACATCCACCCCCCGCTACTACTTCCCAAACCCCCAAAGCACGTGATTATCGTGCCATCGTCGATTTCGAAGAGCTCCGTTTTCAAATGTTTTTCGTCGAAACTGAAACGCAAAACCGGCGTTTTCAAATTCCTCCGGGTTGAAGAGCGTTTTCGAAAAGCTCCGTTTTGTGACGTGGTAGGCCTAACCGTAGAAATAAAGCTGCGTTTTTTTATGCCCGCGGAGGACTCCCTATAATGGCCTCTGCGAGGAGGCTTCGCCCGAAAGGGTTACCTTTTTCGGGCTTCAGGGATATAGAAGGGTAGGAATTTCATGAGTTGAGGTATATTGAAGGGTTGGGAAGTCTGTCATTTAGGTATTAATATTTTAGAGGATCCTTAATAAAATATTTCGCACATACACTCCTTATGGCTGTGTATCATTATATAAAAGAACTACATGAAAATATGGTAAGAAGACCAGTTACAGCAGTTATAATACAGTGTTCGTAAGTAGGTATGTGAAGGGGCTACCTTTTTTCAATGAAAGTTTTACGAACGAGGTACCTTTTTCGGTCAAAATGGTATATAACCTCGGGGCGGAGCCGTTAGATTACCTTTATTTACACAATAAAAATAAACCTTATGCGAAAGTGCTAGTGGCAAGGCTGACCGTAGAATGTCACAAGTTTCTCGACCTCTCTTTTTACAAACGCACTAACCATAAGCCTTCGCGTACTAGGCTCGCATGAGTTCTCTGTTCCGTGTCGGCAAAATATTGATTTATGTCAATACCGATTATCCCAAATTACATTATTATTTAATCTGTGTGATTTGAAATTTCTATTAAAAGGGGTCCCGTCATTTAGTATCCTCTCCAAAGAGACAGTCATTTTATCCACGAAAAAAGTTCTTCAAGTTGATGTACAAGGCAACACTGTCCTCTGCCAACCTCGTTCCCAGGCTCTCTCTCTCGCTCTGGGAGGGCGGGAAGATGAGAGACCCTGGGAACGAGGTTGATCCCCAGCCAGAGTATTGAATTATTAAAAGAGAGGAGGAGAGCGGTGAAAAATCAGAGGTCTAACTGTGTGAAAAAAAAAGAGGGAAAAAATGTAACTTAAAATAAGCTATATTTTGGCTTTACTCTTTCAATGCCCGTACAGTGCAAAAAGAAATACTAGTAACTTACTATCTTCCTTGTTTATGCATTATACAATAAGGATTCATATTTGCAGTCGTCTTGTCGTCCGAGACAATAGAAAAACTCGTCCGGACGAGTTTAGTTTGACTCTACTGAAGCAAAAAAAAAACCCTTCTTAAATTTTCTTATGGGTTCCCTGCATTCTGACCCCTTCTCATCCCTTTAAAATGTTTAGAAAACAGAGAAAGATTTACAGCTTTCTTTCGCGATAAGACTTCGATAAAATTATCAATTTGATCTGTCATTTTGAATGATGTGGTATCCTCCATGAATGAAATCATTGCAGGTTTATTGAATTTCATTTTGTCAACCTTTAATGCTCTGTTCTGGATCTGCATCCGCGAAAGCACGTGGCGCGATCGCATCAGCTGTTTTGATCAGGATGTGGCGTTTACTAATGTTAACACTTCGGAAAAACAAGCCAAATACAAGCCGAGGAAGAGCGAGAGTGTTCCTCTCGGCCTTCATGACAGTCAAAGAGGCCTGGACTTTGTATCCACCCACCAGTTTGGGTAAAAACTTTTAAAGGAAACAACCTAATCTATTAATTTATTTGCAACCTTAACTTTGCATTTTAATACCCAACAGACACGAATGGAATTTCCTTCGTCTGATGCTTGCTTGGAAGACTTAACGCATGTTAAGGATAAAAAACACCAGCAAAGTAATACGTTTAGATAGCTATATTCATCGCCACTTTTCATTTATTCTTACCATTGCAGACTTTCATCGTTTGGAGAACACAGGGAGGAACAAACTAGCACTGAAAACCAATCAACTGGTTTCTGCAGAAATTAACGTTTGTTCAAAGTAAGTGGTAAATTTTGTATTCTCTTTAACCCTCTTACTGTCAAGGAAAACTAACATCTAATTTTTCCGAAATAACTTTCAAATAAATGTATAAATGTAATGTCAGTCAGATAGGAAAGCTTGTGAGTTAAAGGGTATTAAAATCTTGAGTATCAAGGGATTGATGGTTTTTATGAGCACAAAACAACGAATTCTAAAACAATTAGACCTCAGTTCGTTTTTGAGACATTTACACGACATCACAAAATAGATCGCAGCTACTACTAAAAATAACACACAAATTGCACTAAGTGTTATTTTACCGGCACTAGACATTAAGTCTTCCAACAAGGGAAAGTCCCTGATTTTATGCTTGCCTGGCAACATTGTTTCAAACGAACCAGTTTTACAGTTGTAATACTACTCTGTTTTTTTTTGTTTTAACTTCCCTGGCGTTCTTTGAATATTTGTTTGTTTGGGATATTTATTGCCCCCCCTCCCCCGGCATTTAAACATTAAATCCATATTGTGACTGAGATAATTCATCTCATTTCTCATTTTTATCGTCAACTGCATGTGTTTAACGCAACAAACCTGGTTAGTTAAGTTACTAAGCTGACTTGCTCTTGCCAGCTTCATTACATTCTCGGGCTTTCTTTTTTAAAATCAAAGTTTCTATTTGTGGCAGTGAAACTCAGTTAACTTTCATAATCTTCAGTCTGCCGTCTTAATGTGTTGTGAACAATCTCTTGTAATTAGGACGTTGATTTATTGCTAAAACTGTCATCAGATAAATTCTTATGACGGCAACAGAGGTATACAGGAATTAACTGTCAAAAGTTAACTGAAGTATGAAGAGCGAGTCACTCTTAAGTTTAATATTGCTTCATAAGCATTTTCACTTTCGTTTGATGTGACGCGGTTGAAGCTTTCACATCTATTCGCAGGTGTTTGGTAAAGAAGAAAAAGTATTACTACTCGGTGCTGTATTGCACATTTGCTGTTCAGAGGTATTTTAATCCTAGTACTTTGCTTTCGCGCTCTCAAGTCTCACCGGCTTTCCTAAGATAACTATTTTGACCTTGATCGTCGCCCCACGGCACGAAAACAATCAATCAATCATCTCGGGGGAGATTGTTATATTTGGATAGCTATATTCATGGCCATATTTCATTTTCTCAGAGGTTACGTTACTACACAGGAATTAACTGTCAAAAGTTAACTCAGAAGTATGAAGAGTCGCTCTTAAGTTTAGCACTTTCACTTCCCTTTGATCTGACGTTGAAGCTTTCAGGTTTATTCACAGGTGTTTGGTAAAGAAGAGGGAAGGGAAAAGTAGCGATTACTTCGTTATGATTTGAGCCGAAACATCAGAAGGTAGAAACTCTGTCATTTGCTTAACAGTTTGGCAACAACTTTGCATTTTTCAAGAATGCATGTCTGAATAAATGGTCGCTCGGTTGCACTTAGCTTTGTTTTAAGCACTTTAGAAGTCTAAGTGTGATTTAAGAAGGTCGTATTAACGTCAATGCTCATTGGATTTGTTATTGCAGACTTTGATAGTTTTAAGAAACAACGGGAGAACAAGTCAGCAAAACCAATTAAACAGTTACGACATCAGAGTCTGCTCCAGGTATTTTGCACATTTGTTGTTCAGAGGCATTTTAATCCTAGTACTACTTTGCTTTCGCGCTCTCAAGTCTCACTGGCTTTCCTAAGATATTTATATTGGCCTTGATCGTCGCCTTTTGGCATGAAAACAATCAATCCATCAGGTCAGGAGAGATTGCACGTCTTATAATTACTTTGTTTAAAGATTAAACTTTCTCGTTTTTCAGCCTGCATAGGTAATGAAACTGACTTTAACACAATAATTGATTGCCGGCTGTCCAATGTTTTGTGATCAAGCTCAAATTATTTTTGCGTGGTTTTGGCAAGCTTTCAACCAAGAGCTTTCGGTTCCGAATCTTTGTATTTATTTGCATTTTTAGTAAAGCCAATGTGGTCACTTAACTACATGGGAAACAATGTTAAAACTGGTAAAGTCTTCGAATCCGGAAAGAAGGAAAATGCAATTTGAGTAGAAACTTTCAAAGGAAACAACTTAATCATTTATTTATTAGCAACCTTAACTTTGCATTTCAATACCTGAACACGAATGGAATTTCCTTCTTCTGATGCCTGCTTGGAAGACTTAAGGCATGCTAGGGATAAAAACTCCAACAAAGTGATACGTTTAGATAGCTATATTCATCGCCTCTTTTCATTTATTCCTACAATTGCAGATTTTGATCGTTTGGAGAACACAGAGAGGAACAAACTAACACTGAAAACCAATCAACTGAGTTTCTGCGGAAATTAACGTCTGTTCAAGTAAGTAGTAAATTTTGTATTCTTTTTAATCCCTCTTACTGTCAAGGAAAACTAACATCTAATATTTCCGAAATAACTTTCAAACAAATGTAATAAATGTAATATCAGTTAGATAGGAAAGTTACATTTAAAACTTGTGAGGGAAAGGGTATTAAATGAGCATCGCGTAATTGATGGTTTTTTATAAGCACAAGAAAACGAAATTCTAAAACTGAATTAATCTTCTGTTTGTTTACGAGACATTTACACAACATCACAATATAGATCACAGCTACTTGAAATAACACACAAATTTCGCTGTTTTTTTACTGGCACTAGACATAAAGTCTTCCAACAAGGGAAAGTCCCTGATTTTATGCTTGCCTGGCAACATTGTTTCAAACGAATCAGTTTTAATACTTCTCTGTTTTTTTGGTTTTAACTTCACCGCTGGCCTTCTTTGAATATTTATTTGGGATATTAATTAATCCCCGGCATTCAAACATTCAATCTATATTGTGACTAAGATAATTCATCATAATTCAAAGCCCTTCATTTTTTTTTATCGTAGACTGCATTTGTTTAACGCAAACTTGGCATTTAAGAGCTTCTGCCTGAGAGACCGGGGCAGACTTGGAAATGACGGTCAGCCGATTTCGCTTAAAATTGGTACACAAAGTCGTTATGTGGACTTACGTAATATGCCAAAGTTTCAGGTTCAACGACCATTTTATAGCCGAGTTCTGGATATCAGCCCCTCAGGGGTCCCCAGAAGCTGATTTTTAGTGTAATTTTGGCCACTTTTCATTCTCTCTTTTAGCAACGTACAATTAATTTCAGACAAAACCAAAACTATATTTGAAACGCCCTATCCTTAGACTTGTATGGGTAAAACCATTAGCTCAAGAGAAGTTTTCGTTGGCCTGTGGCTGTGATCACAACTTAGTCCTATTTGAAGCATATGGGAACAACCGGAAATGGCCCGTTTTTCAGACCGCATATTTTCCATGCCCATGTTTTATATCGTGAAGTCTTAGTATCCCTGCAATGTTTAGCCCTTAGTTTAGTAATAACAAGATAAAAATACTGAGGTTGAGGCTTTTTTACTACGAAACATTCTTAGAGAAGTTACCTACTACGTACTTCCTGTAAAACTCTTAATTTCTTTTTCGGAGAGATTTTTAGACACCAGCTGCACAATTAACCAACAATCAATGATCCCAAAGTAAATTATTTAAATGAAATATATATTTTCAAACCATAAACTAGAAATTTTCCTACTGACGGATTTGAAACTAAATTCTATGCATCATTTGTACCTAGTACCCAGGGGACTGGAAGGTGAGGGGAAACTTTATACGTTGATAACAAAAAAAGTAATCAAAATACAATGAAACAAGTTGTTTACTGAGTGTATAAGTTAGGTGCGAAAAGCTGAAAAAAAAGCCTTATTTATGGGACTCTGCCTTGTTTCCATGGCAACCTTGCTTTATCAGGCATAATTACCCTAAGTTTGACTTTTCTCATCTAATTCTCTGTTTTTTATTGACGTTTTCAAGGTTTCTTGGGACAAACATAGTTTTTTTGCACCTTTTAATTCCTTTAGTACCCTTTCTCTTCTCTTTTAATTTTGTTGTACCTGGCAAAAACGATATTTTGATTTCATGAAATAGTCATGAAATCCAGACTGGTGGGTTCAATATGACGGATGTTTTGAAATTTATGACATTCTAACGTCACGTGCCTTCATAGCTGACTATTCACCATGATTAGAATTTTAAGCCGTGAGTTTTTTCTCCTTCCCCTTGCCAGAAGATCACAAATACCTTGTGTGACTAGTGGTAGCGAAATTTCCGACTTAATTGTGACGCACTCAGAGGTGTTTTCCTTCAAGCTTCCGTCCAAGCTCCTCTTTGGTATCGATTCTAAATAAAAATACTATCGTTACGATAGAGATTGCAAGTAAGAAAGCCTCGTGATACAATAGAGGGCCAAATTACTTCCTATTTTCGCCAGGACATTACATTGTTTGAGCATGACACGCGAAGCGTCTCCACTGTAATTTAATATTGGGCATGTGAAACTACTTAATTCATCTCCAAGCCCTTTCGACTTTTCAAGTGAAACAACATCCAATATGGCATTGAAAATGTTAGAAATTGAATTGTGGGTGGGTACTGGGTAGACAATTTAAGTTAGAGATATTTTGTTTAAATGTGTATGCAGATGATGATGGAACAACGATCCTTGTACCAGTGGAACGAATTAAAGACATTAAAGCGTGTAAAAAAGATCTTTGAACGTGCAAGATGAATTTATGTCTGATGAACATGCATGCAGTCACTCTAACCTTGGATACTTATGGATGCAATAGGTATTACAATGCCGAACGCCTGAAATATGCTATCTGAAACGTCAGCGGTAACCTTCTTTGATTTCTTCAATTTCTTTTTTCTCTTTGATGGAAAGGGTGCTGACATGGCCCACTTTGGTCACGCAAACGAGTGAATTTTCGGCGGTGACGTGGGCAATGGTCTTTAATTCATACTTTAACTTCCACCCAGGGAAATTGTCAATTCTATGGGAAGTGGCCAGTTTATTACCACCAGTGCCCACTTTAATTTGACCAGCAGGTGGGTAACATCTCGATCTAACGTCGCCAACGGGAGAGTCACAGCAGCCTCTGGCGGCTTGTTATCTCGTGCCCGGCATATGTCATCTTCTTTCCAAACGGGACACTGTATAATAATGTTTTCAGTTTCCCAGGAGACTAAATTGTGATAGCCAGACTTTTGCGCTCCTCTGCCTTTCAAACACACTCGGCTGAAACAAATTCACTTAAAGAATGAATAGATTTAATAAGTTTAATTAATTGATCGCAGATAGTTTCTTTTCCTGTAAATAAACAATCCAGCCGGCAAGATGTCCATGTGCTGGCCATATATTAATGTCACGGTTGCATTTTATCAATTTACGACAGACTGAAGTAAACATGTAACGTAGTAACGCGTTCGAATTCTATACAAAACTGACAACTACCTAGCGCATAGCTCGGTCGTGGCCTAATGGCTGCGGGCTGGACCCCGGATCGAGCGCTCCTGGTTACTAGGACGTTGTCATGTCGTCTTGGGAAAGGCAATTTTCTTTCACAGTGTCTCTCTCCACCCAGATGTATAAATAGGAGCCGGTGATTATCATCCTGTCCAGGGAAGAAGAGCAATAACCAATTTAAGCTCCGGCAGGCATGAGGCACTGGACTTTGTGACGACTTACCATACCACCTACACCAAGCATACTGGTCGTCCTGGGGATTATCACTTCTTTTTTATGGAAATCGGAGTTAAGGGCCAGCAATTCTACAGCTAGGGTGCTATAAGCAGTAGTCTTTGAAGGACAATCCACCCCTCCCCTGTCCTATCTTTGGATATATGCAGTACACCTATTTAGTCTGGATCTGTGCGGGCTGAGAAAGCAACAAAAGGAAAATCCCGATAGAGAAAGGGAAAGTGTGCCAGTGAGTAATTTTCTGGTAATTTAGTCAGACATTCAGCGACTTGGCGGGGAAAACGGACCGTCTTGGACTTCCTCAATTTATAATACCTAGGCCATTTGCACCGGTGGACTGGGTATGAATAACTATTCTGTAGCATATCCATTCGTTCTTTAGGTTCTCATGCAAGTTCTATACCTGATCATTCTCTGCAGTATCAAGGAGACAAATCTAGACGAGAAAAAACTGAATCCCAAGACAATCATAGCCAGCAAACTTCAGTTAAGTTGGCGTGTCGTGACCTCGTCACGTACGGTATGAATCAACCTGAATTTTCATTACTCGCAACGATGTACTCACGATCAATTTATCGCTGGGGCTAAGGTTTTTAATGTTGCTTCACTTTTAATGGATTATAAGAAAGGGGCGAGCCTCTAAACTTGTAGCCAGGTAAGCATTCATAGTAAGTGAATTTTTCCAGACACCGTGCGTATAGACTGGAATAGTGAGACTGCATTTAATTTTGCAATTAGCTGTAAGTATATTCAAAATTTCCTTAAGGTTCAAAGTGATTTTCAAGTGGTGTCATGAGAGACGTTGTGATTGCATTTAGAGTGACTGATAAGTTGTTTTTCTTCAGAAAAAAAGTCCAGCGACTCCATTATCCGTAATTTTCAAGACTTCTTCCACAAAAATTTATAACCGTTGCCGGACCAAAATATGATCGGTCCTAAAAAAATCACATGAAAATTTCTGATTAAGAGTAAGTCTTTTCGGTTAGAATTAATTTCAGAGTCTCTAATTTCTGACTTAGAAGAAAAAAAGGTGTTAATCGAAATCAAATGGCTGATTTTTACAGACACGCTTTGTTGAAACTTAAACCGGAAGTGGCCTGATTAGTCATCTTCTCGTAAGTTTCTTCTTAGTAAAAAAGACTTAACCTTAGTATTTTTTTCTTGCTATTACTAAACTAAGGGCTAAACTTTGCAGGGATACTAAGACTTCACGATATAAAACATGGGCAGGGAAAATATGCGGTCTGAAAAACAGGCCATTTCCGGTTGCTCCCCATATGCTTCAAATAGGACTAAGTTGTGATCACAGCCACAGGCTAACGAAAACTTCCCGTGAGCTAATGTTTTTACCCATAGAAGCCTAAGGATAGGGCGTTACAAATATGGTTTTGGTTTTGTCTGAAATTAATTGTACATTGCTAAAAGAGAGAATGAAAAGTGGCCAAAATTACACTAAAAATCAGCTTCTGGGGACCCCTGAGGGGCTGATATCCAGAACTCTGCTAAAAAATGGTCGTTGAACCTGAAACTTTGGCATATTACATAAGTCCACATAACGACTTTGTGTACCAATTTTAAGCGAAATCGGCCGACCGTCATTTCCAAGTCTGCCCCGGTCTCTCAGGCAGAAGCTCTTAAGTTGTTAAGACTTGCTCTTGCCAGCTTCATTACATTCTCAGGTTTTCTTTTTTTAAAATCAAAGTTTCTATTTCTGGGAGAGAAAGTCAATTAACATTAATAATCTTCAGTAGATACGTTTGCCGCCTTAATGTGTTGTGAACAATCTCTTGTCATTGGGACGTTGATTTATTGCTGAAACTATCATCGGATAGTTGTAACGGCAACAGAGTTCAGGTCACTATACAGGAATTAACTGTCAAAAGTTAAGTGAAGTATGAAGAGCGAGTCTTAAGTTCAATATTGATTCATAAGTGCTTTCACTTTTCCTTGATAAGACGTTGAAGCTTTCAGATCTATTCACAGGTGTTTGGCAAAGAAGAAAAAGGAAGAACATACATAAACTTTATTAATGTGTCTTAACATCTAGCCGATGGGGAAAAAAAAACCTCTACTAATTGGGGACACTACATACAATTAACGACTTACTAACTATTTTCTAATGAACTATTAAAAAGCCCAACAATATAATTAACCATATAATATAGTTAAAAACCAACAAACTATTTTCTAATAACAATCAGCTAATGAGATAAATTATTAAAAAGAATTAAGAATTACAAAGGATGCAGTTGGAACAATTGTCATCTTCTACCATTACACTTAGATCAAATTTACGGATACGATTTTTAAAACTAAATAGTGATGGGAGGGTTCTAATTTCGCTTGGTAGCTTATTCCACAACTTTGGTCCCAGGTAGGTGAGCGAATGTTTATCATATTTCTTGGTCCTAAATCTGGGAATAGCGAACTCCGCCACCCTTAAGTTGTAAGGCGAGCGATGGCATTCCTCATAAGATTGGTGTTAGCCATTTTCGGGTCCCCCGCTGTTTCATACATTTGATGGTCATCCGCGCATATAGAGAGATGCGAAGTAATTACATATGTCAGATCGTTCTGAAAGATGTTCCATAACAATGGGCCAAGGGCCGATCCTTGTGGACAACCCCTATCACTCCTCTTCCATTTACTTCTAAAAGCTCCCAGCTTCACTCGGCTCAGTCGATCACACAGGTAGGATCGAAGTAGATCACGCAGTTCGTCATGAAATCCATACGCTTATAATTTGCTGATCATTAACGAAGGATTGAGCGAGTGAAAAGCCTTACTCAAGTCAGTAGACAAGATTTTAACAGTTTGCTGGTTATCACGTGCTGATTTCCATGCTTCAATAAGACTTATCAGTGTTCCTTCACAACTATGACGTGTACGGTATGCCCTGATTCGAGGATCCAAACAGCTGTCAAATTGCTTTGAAATCTGGTCGCTAAGTAGCTGCTGAAATACCTTACTAACCACTGGAAGGACAGTTATTGGTCCATAGTCCCCACTATCTTGTAGATCCTCTTTCTTAAAGACGGGCGTCTATTTCCCTCTTTTCCAGTTGGTTGGCCATTGACGATTTGTAATACATGAATTGTACAGATTCGCCAGTGGTATAGCGAGTTTCTCCGCTCCATACTTCAGTACTCTGGCTGGCCGATTGTCGTACCCAGACACTTTTCTGCTATTAGGTGACTCCAGAGCATTTATTACTTGTACTTGATTTGCTGGATTGGACTTGATCATTGGTTCTGAACTATTCGCCGCTTGTATTCGCAAGACACTTGGATGGTTGTTTAAGTCACTCTTCGAGGAGTTTCTTAAGTTGACATCCCCGATATCGCTTGCTATCGTTGCAAAGTGATCCGCTAATATTTCCGCAACAGTTTCTTGGTCGCTAATGATCTTGCCGTCAACTTTTAAGTTAATATCAGTCCTCATGACCCCTTTCCTAGATCCAAGAAACGGTTTAGAAGTATGGAAAAAATGTTTTGGGTTTTCTTTAAGGTCAGAAGTCTTTTTATTCCAGCATTGCCGTACAGCAATTCTTCTTTGCCTGACTGCCTCATCGCGACATTTCACCTTCTCTTTCCAGTTTTGCTGTGTCCTTTTATTTAGATATTTCTTAAAAGCTTTTCTCTTTGCTCGGATGGCATTCTTCCATGCGGTTGTCATGTAGGGTGTGTCTTTATCCCGTACTCGCTTCTTTTTCTGGGGGAAACATGCGTTTACAATGTCTTGCATGAGTGTGTTCCAATAATACACCTTGTCCTCAACATCATCAAACAGGTTTCCGACGTGCGCAGGTGCCTTCATTAGTAGATTTTCATATTTCACCGGATCAAAGTTTTTGTAGCGCCTGAAATGGATGATTTTGCGTGGGTGTTTCCCCGCTTTTTCTTTCATTATACCATTGATGAGCATATGATCACTTAGGGCAGGGTCAAAAACTCCTCCTCTGATGAACAGGTCTGGTTGATTGGTCAGCAGTACATCGATAAGCGTGGCTGTTGTTGTGTTGTTCCGTTTCTATCCAATCTGGTTGGCTGCTTTATGAGGCATGCAAAACCCTGCACTATTTCGAAATCCAGGAGTAATTTGCCTTCTTTTCTCTGAGGCCTTAGCCTGTCTAGGTTAAGGTCACCAATGACAGTCACTGAGTCTCGTTTAAGTTACCCCCAAGTACAAATGTGGTTCAGTTCTTCCTCTAGCAATTGCTGGTAATTTTTTTCCACTAATAGTCTAAGCGGTCAGTAAAGACCAATTATTATCATGTTTATCTTCCCAATTTTCACGTCCAACACGATTGGCTCTATACACTGGTAGTGACGATCAGCTTTTAATCTCCTACATGGGACTACGGTGGAGATGAGAGCCGAGATACCACCGCCGCCTTTTTTCCTGTCATTACGATGTAACGAATAACCAGGCAGGCTAAATTGATCGTTTGGATAAGTGGAGTCGATCTTTGTTTCACTTATTAGTACAACCTGCGCTTTCAAGGCTTTAATCATGTGAGTCAATTCTTCAAATTTATTTTGTGCGCTGTGGATGTTCAAATGGCACAGCATTGTTCCTTGTACATTTGTTGTCTCTCGAGCTTCAATCTCCTTGGGTCGTGTGGATCGCTGCATAATTTCCTTCGATTGTCGCTTCAAGATTTGCATAAATGTCAGTGAAATTGAAATCAATTTCGTCAATGTTAGCTTGTTCAAAGAAGGAATCCGAGAAATTAAATGGAGAGCAGCAACTCCAGCAGTTCCAGCTTTCTGCTTGAGCGTACATTTGTTTGGTCAATCCTACACATTTCCAATGAGCCTGTTGTGAACATTCTGAACACTCCAGGATCCGTTTCGTGTTCTGGCCGATGACCCGTTCACATTATAAGCAACATTTTGCTCTTACTTTAGTCTGGTTCTGTTTTGGTCCAGGATTTGGATAACCTCCTGAGAGTAGAATCCAGCAGTCAGGATTAGACGAAGCTTTCGTGTTGTTGTAGTAAAAGAGCCTTCGCTGGAAAAATTTCCTTTTAAACATTCGAAGCGTCCGGCGAGTCGTTTTAGGATCCAAAATTGTCAACAAATTAGCCACTTTTGTCTCTGTCGCTGTCTCTGTCTTGTTCTTGTGACCAAATCCTACATCACCAGCGCCATCTTCTTCTGTTTTCCACCGTCACAATACGATTAACAGAAGGAAACAAGCGAATACTATGCCACGTGAAATCAGACGTCCGACCGCCATGCTCACTCAGTATTACTACTCGGTGCTGTTTTAATCCGAAACGTCAGAAGATAGTAACTTTGTCATTTGCTTAACAATTTGGCAGCAACTATGCATTTTTCAAGAATGCATGTCTGAATAATTGGTCGCTCGTCTACTGTTTGTTTTAAATACTTCAGAAGTCTAAGAATGCATCTATTTCTCCAAAGTGTGATTTTAACGAAGATTGTATTAATGAGTGTCAACGTTTATTGGATTTGTTTTTGCAGACTTTGATAGTTTTAAGAAACAACGGGAGAGCAAATCATGATTTTCATGATTCTGTTCCAGGTATTTTGCACATCTTTTGTTGCGAGACATTTTAGTCCTACTACTTTGCTTTCGCGCTCTCAAGTCTCACTGGCTTTCCTAAGATATTTATTTTGGCCTTGATCGTCGCCCCACGGCACGAAAACAATCAATCCATTATCTCGGGGGAGATTGCACATCTTTCAATCCGCAACCTGCACTAGTAATGAAACTCAGTTTAACATAATTATTTATTGTGCTCGGCTGATCAATCAATTTTATGATCAAGATCTAACCATTTTGCGTAGCTTTGACAAGCTTTCCATCAAGAGCTTTCGGAGCTGAAGCTCTCTGTTCATTGACATTTTTAGTAAAGCTAACGAGTTCAGATTACTGATTACCATTCAGTGGATAAAGTCAAGAAATTGTGATCTTATAGAAAGTAGATAGAGAAGACACTTCTCCAAGTTTTAGGTTTGTGCGTTTTCCCAGCCTGCAGATATTTGTCGAAATGTTTCGCAGAAATTTACAGAGCCCAGTATGGAAACGCCATGTTGGTGTACCTCTGTGGTGCACCAATATGGCGGCGGGGAAATTGTGTAAACATTTGGAACTTACATTGGCTATCAAGGCGACTCGTTATCTGTACTGAGCAACCAAACATTTGCATAAGCACTTTTTGTAATGATCTAACTTCTGAAAAAGTTAAAAATTAGATAGGTATATGTTTTTCTACAAATGCGATTGTTGCTTTTTGTCACGCACTGCCAAAAACTGTGAAATTCAAAATACGCTGGTTTCCAAACGAAGCATACTACTAAGCTGTAACATTGTAAACAGATATAAATTTACCCCCTCTTATCTTCCTCCCTTAGAAAATGATGACGTCAGATGAAAACGATCTATAGTTTCGTCTGCGACTCTGAGGATCGTTTGCGCTCGGAATAGTCAGATGGCTTCCAGCTTATCCCAAATTCGTGTCTCATGCAGTACCTTGACAATGCTAAGCTTTCCACCGGAGATAGAGAAGAATGTACAGGCCATGAAAATCTCTAGGTTTTTACAGTAGCGGCGAACCCGAGATCGAAGAAATCCTCAATGGCTCCCCGGCTTTAGGGTCGCACAGATTAGCCCACTTCTTTGGTCTTTTTCTCGTTTCTAGTCGAGTTTCATCGAGATAGAGGTATTGAATGAAGAGGAATACTCTATCCTACGCATCCTGTATTGCTACAGCCTCCAACAACACATCTTCCTTGCATTCTGCAACGAATTTGACACACACTATCGCATGTTCGCATATATTCTTATCAGAAACAAAATATTGTTTTTGCGAAATGACGTCAGAAGCCAGCTCGTCCCATTCTCCACTATTACTCAGTCGTGAACATGGAAAAGGGCAATTTTACAAACTTTGAAAATTCATACCAAATTAACGAAAATAGCTACAACTATAATTTTTTCGCAGTGGTGATCATGAGAAAAAGGAAATTTATATTAGCGAAAAAAAAATAGGGGGTTAATGGCACTTTAAGCCATGCTAAGGATAGCAAAATTCCAACTTAGTGAAACTTTTAGGTAGCTATATTCATGGCCACCATCGGGAAGTGATTTTTCAAGTTTGTGAGTGAAAGGGAAGAATAGCTTGAGTATGACAAGATGGTTGGGTTTGTATGAGCACAAGAAAACGGTATTCAATAATAATTATCTAGTCTTTAGTTTGTTTATGAGACATTTACACAACATCACAAAACACATCATAGCTACCTGGAATATAATACACAAATGCGAGCAAATGTTATTTATTAGTTCTAGACATAAGTTTACCATCGAGGAAAAGCCCTTAATTTTATGCTTGCTTGGCAACATTGTTTCGAAGGAATTTTAATCACTTTGTTTTCTTGTTCTAACGTCTTTGAATATTCATGTGGGACCTTAATTATCCCCCGGCATCAAAAATGTTGGCAATCTCTATTTTGACCAAGGTAGTTGAAGTTACTTTCCGTATCGTAAACTTTAAAATTCAGCAAACTTTGTCAAGTTACTAAGACCTGCTCTTGCCATCTTAATTATTATCTTTCTTTTCGAGATCAGACTTTTTATTTACGTCAAATTGCGTTCAGTAAGAAAAGTTAATTTAAAAAACTAATCGTCTACGGTCTGCTGGTTCAAGGGGTTGTGACAAATTGCTAGGGCTTTGAACTATTACCGAAACCGTCATCTAATGATTCTTATTCTGATGCCCCCAGTAAAGGTCACGTGACTACACAGGAGTTAATATCAAAATTACTTATTAGTTAAGTTTGAAAAAATCTCAGTGCAGGTTCTATTTCAGTGGAATGACCCTCAAGATGTACCAAAAAAGATAAAGTCCGCCTTGACGAATTACTCGTCTTCTGTCGTCTTTACACTGATAAGCAAAACCAACAGCTCTGAGAAAACTTGCTCAAGTTCGTCCAGACAGCCAGAGAACGCGTCTCTAGAATAAACGGGACATTTTCTGCTCTACACGAATCCTCGTAACCAGAATGAAATGGTATATCTTTACAACAGATCATTCCACAATGGAGTATACTTCAGAACAATTGAACTATTTTCGAATTTGTTACATTGCCTTTAACTTGGTTCCCGAGGGACTACGACAAGTCTTCAAGCAAGAATGGGATTTCCTGTACAAACCAACACCTGGAGAATGGAAAAACACGCCAAAAAATGGTTTAGACTTTTATAATAAGGAGTCTAGAAAAAGCCGCTCCAGGAATTCGCGATATCTGGCAACTATACAACACGGTAACACGGCACAGTGGGACTGTAGCTGTTTGTTTTTCGTGATGCTGTTCTCAGATAGCATTGGCACAACGTTGAGTGCAGGAATCAAGAAAGGAGTCGATGATCTTCGCCTAGTCCGAAATGACATTGCTCATATCAGCGAGGCGAAACTTACTGATGCTGAATTCAGGGGTTATGTCGGAAGAGTGTTGCTGGCGTTCAACTCTTTGAGTCTTCCGATCAGTGATATAGAGGCCGTTAGAAACCAGACGAGCTTTCCCACCGCAGAAGTAAACAACTTGATGGCACAGGTTGCTAATCTTCAATCGGAATTAAAAGAAGTCAAATGTGACTTACAAGTGGCACAGGACACGATACAAAAAAAGGAAGACCAGGTTGAAAGTCTTACGCAAGAAATTAATTCCAAAGTTGAATCTTTCTGTAATCTCACTTTCAAGCCATCTCACCAAATCATCAGCCGTTCAAATGACGCCACCAGGATCATGGCAAAAATGCAAGAGCTTGACGATGGAAGTAATGGAGCGGTCAGTACCATTTATTTATCAGGAAATCCTGGATGTGGCAAAACTCAACTTGCGCGTCAAATTGGAGAAGAGTTCTTTACAAAAGGATCAGGTGAAACAGAAGGCTTAACGTTCGTTGCAACCCTGAATGCTGAAACCCTTGAAACGCTAGCTGACTCGTACCTCAGTCAGGCTAAACAGTTGGGAATTACTGAATACGCTCTCACCAAACTGGCTACCGCGAAAGAAGCCAACCCCAAGGAAAGACTTCAGCAACTCCGGTGTTTAATTTTCCCGCAGTTTAAACAGTTCTCAAAATGGTTAATAATAGCAGACAACGTTGTTAACCTGTCTTTGGTTTATGAGTACCTACCTCAAACCGCCAGTGAAGAGTGGGGTCACGGTCGGGTGCTGATTACAACTCAAGATAGCAGTGCAATTCCTACAAATGCTCCTCATACTTACCATGAGTCACTCAGTGAAGGAATGCAGCCTGAGGACGCAGTGGAGCTATTGAAACAAGTATCGGAAATGTCCAATAACGAGAAAGCTCAAACGGTTGCTGAGGAACTAGACTATCAGCCGCTTTCCTTAGCAGCCGCTGCATGTTACGTGCAATTTGTGAGTCGTTCTTCAACCTATGACTGGTCAAACTTCTTGACAACACTTGCGGATGTCGAACGTGAAGTAACAGAAGAACGTCTTACTCAAGTGAATCTTGCGTATGCGAAAAAGATGACTGAAGTAATTCAGTTGGCAATAGATACAACTTTGAAAAGCGACGAAGTTCTTCGCCAGACATTTCTCTTTCTCTCACTATGTGATTCGGAACCTGTCCCAATTCAAGCAGCTGTCAACTTTGTCAATAATAGCACCTCGCGACAGACTGACGAGTTAATCAAAGCAAAGATTTTAAATTCTTCCTTAATTCTGCGTTTATACAGTGAAGGTGAGGCACCTAGCTATTTAAGAGTGCATAACGTTGTTCATCAAGTACTCAGCAAAATGTCACTGATGGAGGCTACAGAGAAGCATGAGTGTTTATCTGTAGCAGTTCAGGTTTTTTACTCCCTTATTAACTCGGAGGAGAATCGTTTACATGAAAGTGGGGACGTCTGCGTAATGCTGCGTCGAATTACAACTCACTGCAAAGTGTTGTATGAAATTCTTACAAGCACTTTTCCTGCTGAAGTTGTTTGGCTGAAGGAGTTAGCACCCTTCATTTCTTCCGACTTTGTTTTTTCGTGGCTTTGTTCAACTGCTACTGTGTTTCAGAGCCTTAGTAATTTATCCAATGCAATTCTATTTTCAACGTCAGCCTGTGATTTTGTTCAATATCTAAGTAACACGCGAGAGGGCGACATAGTTAAAGCAAATGTTTTTAATGTGCACGGATTAACATTATCAATGACATGCCAGTATAAATCATCAATATTATACCATGAAGAGGCTACCAAGATTTATACTGCAAGTTGTGTATGGAAGGTACCAGAAAGCTATAACAACTTGGGAAATGTTTATAAAAGCCTTGGACAGTACAATAAGGCAAAAAAATACCTCGAGAAGGCACTGATCATCAGCAAAAAGATGTTCGGCGAGGAGCATGCCGATGTCGCATCAAGTTATAACAACTTGGGAGATTTTTATCAGAATCTTGGACAGTACACTGAAGCAAAGAATACTTCGAGAAGGCACTGATCATCGAGAAAAAGATTTTCGGCGAGGATCATGCCGATGTCGCATCAAGTTACAACAACTTGGGAAATGTTTATCAGAATCTTGGACAGTACACTGAAGCAAAAGAATATTACGAGACGGCACTGATCATCTCGAAAAAGATTTTCGGCGAGGAGCATGCCGATGTCACAACATGTTATAACAACTTGGGAAATGTTTGTCAGAATCTTGGACAGTACAATGAAGCAAAAGAATACTTCGAGAAGACACTGATCATCGAGAAAAGATTTTCGGCGAGGTACACGTTGCTGTAGCGAGAAGCTACAACAACTTGGCTAACGTTTATCAAGCCCTTAAACAGTGCAGTAAAGGAGACGAATGCCTTAAGAACGCCAGAGAGACCCTAAAACTGTGCAACCAAACAAGGAAGTACATCCTTAGTACATCCTTAGGTACATCCTTAGGTAGCATCAAGTTGCCGCGACTTGAGTACATCCTTAGGTAGCAGCAAGTTGCCGCGACTTGAGAATTGTTGATAAATGCCTTAAAAAGCATAACCGAACAGTGAGTAAGGATTGTTTTATATTGTATTCTAACAATTTTGAGTGGGGATTGTGAGCAAACCCATATTTCCAACAGCGAAGTGTTAGACAGAGTGAGACCCGGGCACAAAATTTTGAAGACCTGTTTGTTCTCTTGCTCGCACTTGGATTCCTTTTCTTTTCTATTTTGTTTTTTATTTCTAACGTCCTGTTATCTGACACGACAAGGGACCACAGATGAAAACCCTAATATTGATTTGCCTTCATGGTTTACACAAGTTTTGTAACTTCATCTAATTCAGTTACTTTTCAACTCAAACAGACTCGACGCCGCCCCCCCCCCCCCCCCCCGCTCACCCTTCCGAGGGTGAGGGGGAATGTACTCTACAAAGCTTTATTTAGGAAGGCTCCGCCCCGAGGTCCAACCCCTTACCTTTTGTATACCGCTTTTACTGAAAAGGTAGCCCTATCATATACCTTTAATTGAAAAAAGGTATCCCTTTTACATACTCACTAAAGAACGCTGCATCCCTTTTGTAAACCCTCTAAATGATGTTAATGAACAATATTACGGGAGAACATCAAGCATTACCACAAGAGATGTGAATCCAAGAAACATGTATTATTTGTTCAGTTCACGTTGTGGTGGGAGTCAAGATGATAGATTTCCCTATTTCTTCATTCTTACCCTTTGATATACCTGAAGCGTGAAAAAGGCACCCCTTTGGGGCGGAGCCTCCTAGTAAAGACCATTATAGCGAGAACACCCCACGGAACTCGACAACGGATATTCATATGCAATTGTACTTGTAACTAGTAAGGATTGATTTTATTGATTTTCATTGCGGTGAGGTTTGATCTTAGCAAACCTTTTTTACCTTCAGAACAGTACCAGTCAGTGTATATGCCCTAGCTATTGACCTTATGAATTAACAACGGGCGTTAAGGAAAGAAAACAAACAAACTAAACAAACAAAATGTCGATACTCTTTCAGTATGATCCCGAGCTAGCTTAGTTAATTAGGGAGGCAAAGGAAACTACGACAGCGACTGCAGCGACACCGTCACCAAACAAAAGGTTTAACGAGCAGAACTTTGGCTATGCACGTTCGTTTAAATCTTTGTACAGTACTCTTAGCCATGTTTTGCCAAACAGCATTGTGAAATAACCAAGTTCTGCCTGTTTGGAGAACGTGAACCATGACGGCTAATTCTTCGTATTTCCCGTTTTGGAATTAATACTCCCGATACCTATTTAACTTGAACATGTTATTAGACCGATAGGTGAACTGAACAGATCCAAGTAACCTCGAAATTCCAAGACAAAATCTCAATCTCGCTTCCAGAGCTTTTCCTTTAGAGATTGGGACTATAGTAAAATCTAAATGTATTTGTTTTCAAGGCGTTGTCGTCAGCGTCGCCGTCGTCGTTGCTTGAGCTCCCTAACAAGAGATTTATTATACGACTTTCTGTAGTTAGAAGTAACCATGTAAGACCAACATTGGATCTGCTAAAGCATTCAAATCATAATTGTTTAAGCCAAGCAGTTCATCTTCGTGCAGACCTTTTCAGCAGCCACGGCGGTACGAAGACGTTAGTGTGAGGCACCATTCACAATACGTTGGGGGAAATTTGAAAACTCAGCTTTATTCCTACGGGGAGGCCTACCGTCCACATTAATCCATCACGAAAACGGAGCTTTTCGAAAACGCTCTTCAAACGGGAGGAATTTAAAAACACCGGGTTTTCGTTTCGGTGTGGAGGAAAACATTTTGAAAACGGAGCTTTTCGAAAACGCTCTTCAAACGGGAGGAATTTAAAAACACCGGGTTTTCGTTTCCGTGTGGAGGGAAAACATTTTGAAAACGGAGCTTTTCGAAAACGATGACGTCACGATAATCATGTGATTTCCCTGACCCAGTTTTTCTCAAAAACAATCCAAAATGACCGGTGATAATTGCATTTGTAAATTCCTCCAGCGTAGTGTGGGAGGGGGTCTCAGCGTGACCGAAACCATTTTGAAAACAGAGGTTTTTGAAAACGATGACGTCTTGAGCTTTTCTGCCGCACGTGATTGTTGCCAATTCAAATTTCTCAGGCGTAGTGTGGACGGAAAACATTTGATTCTTTTTCGGAGTGAACACTCTCTTTTCAAATTTCTCCATCGTAGTGTGGACGGGTCCCGAGATGTTAGGAGACTGACAAGGAGCACAGAAAAAACAGGCAAAGTGTAATCATTTCCTGTAGGGTGGTTTTCATGACAACCGTTATATAAATGTCAGATTTGCCAAATCACAGGTAATTGATTTGTTATTACAATGGTCAACGACTTCCAGTTAATAATGGTAAAAGGACTGAGAGGGGTCCGATTCGGTCTGTAATCATACTAATGAGTAACAAAATCCGACGACCGCGAAGCGGAAGTCCGATTTATTAATCACGAGTATGATTACAGACTGAATTGGACGACACAATGTCCTGTTACCAATTAATCATAACAATTATAATTTCCCACAATTTGAAAAACAACTTTTTACACTGCATTTTTAAATATCAATTAAGAATATGGGAATAGCTTGTAAAATGGCTGTTTCTTTCAAAACAGTCACTGGGAACTAAACCTTCACAATTTTACAAAGTAGGTCTCTTGAATTGGTTACCATAGTGACTGTAATCAATGTTGTGATTGGTGGATTTAGTGGAGAGTACTTAAAATGATTGGCTCATGTAACTGTCCGATTACAACTTTGCAGATTAATTAGAGCAAAATACACCAGTTTATGCACCAATCACATTTGAGGAAATTGTAATTGTTATGATTAATAAGGAAAATAGTTGTAAGTAAAGTTCGACCGCGTCATTGGCAGTGAGTGTAAGTTTAGCTGAAGTAACACACAAGGTTAATAAAGTAAAACGTACAGTGTAGTTGTCTTTCAATTCTTGGTATTGTACACCAGAGACCCTAAAATGGCGACTAAATTTGAATATACACGTCTTTAAACATCCTTAGCCTCGTACTTATGTTTCCAAACAAAGGTTTTTCACATCAATGTGAGGCTTAGGATGTATAATTATTGTCATTCAAATTTAAACTCCATTTATTTTTAAGGGTGCATGCGCATGACCGTCGTGGATTTTTAGGGATCCTGAAAATGGACCGATGTTACGCCATATCAATAATTTTTCGTGTCTTGCATATAAACAAAAAAAAAAAACCACTTCCATACATCAAATTTATCAGGCCAAAGTAAGTAAATAAGCGAAGTTTTACAAACATCGGTGGCAGAGACATGCAAGTACATGTATGTACCCTAAACTTGCCAATTTTTAGAAAGAAATATATGCCAGGGGTAGACGTTTGCTCCTTGGCATACATTTGTTTTTAAAAACAGTTGGCAACTTCTCATTGTTCCGAAGGTCCCATATTTCCGTGACTTTGCAACGGATTCTAATGAAACTTTGCATATTTACTAAATTCACAATGAAAAATCGAGCGGCAAGGCTGATTTTTTGTTTGAATGAAAAACAATCAGAAAAGCGTGACATCTGTAAAAAGGTCCATAACACATGACTGATCTTGATGAGTGCTCTTTCGACATTCCAGGGACCCTGTTTGGGAGAATGATTTTTTGGTCACAGGTTTTTCATGTTTAGCGTAGTCCATATCACTCGCGAATGTAAAAAAGGAAAAACAAGCAAACAAAAAACAAAAGCTCAACAAAACTTTTTTAGACTCAGGGTAAATTTCAAGAGTAATCATTAAAAATATGTTCCATTTTATTCTTTCTTCACAAATAAAAACATATATATGTACAGTTTATGTCTTGTACAGCATGTTAGAGTAACATGACCTCCTGAAAAATAAAAAAAAAAACAACAAGCTGATTAGAAACAATTCAAGTGTTAGGTCAGTGAGCCAACTTCATGCAGAGCTTTTGAGATGCCAGTCTGGTGAAGAACAGAAGCTTAGATCTCAGCTGACCTATAATTTTTACCCCAGGTTTGTAAGTCAAACCTTAGCGATTGAGGAGGGGTGGGACTAATCTCCCCATTCACCTCACGGCTCCAATAGCCTTTTGGTTTTACCAGAGAACTGGCTGGCTTGCAGCAGTGACTCGGATGTAGTGAAGGAAAACGAAACACTGAGAACTCTTAAGTTCTGAATAATGATCCATATCTTATTTCTCCTCAAACAATCAATTGGCAATTGCCTCGCAAAGTTTAAGTTGGGCGCTTGAGACGTCTGGGAGTTTCCACTATTGGCAGCCAGCTGGTAGATGGAGACCGCTCCCATGGCTAGCTATGGCTGGCAAATCCTGGGAACCCAGCCATGAGCCCCCAAGCAGGACGAAGAAAAACAGGCACCCGTCACACTGTTAAAACAGTGGAAAGACAGGGAGGGACAGGGGAGGGAATCAGCCTCTGAGAAGAGTCTCCACGCTCAAAAAAACGCTAATGCTCAAGAAAACGCTGACTAAACGCAAACCGGCTACAACGCCCTTTAGTCCAAGAACACGTGGAATCCTGACGCATGCGCATACTGAAGCACCGCTGACCGGGAAGGTAACACTTGTGCATTGAACTGCATTATATTGCAATGAGTACAGGTGACGAGAATAAGCAAGATCATCAACAAAGGAATATCGTCTTTATGCACTATCAAATTCTCAGAACTTCTTTAAAGGAAATGTATGCATGTCAGGGAGGAGAGTTAGTACAGTAAAAACCCACATCTAAGAACCTAGAATTTTCGAGGACATATTGAACAGGTTTTTATATTTTTGATTTAAATGCCAAATTGCAGCTTGTAGGTTGTTAAATTAGTAGGTACTTGGATGCGGATTTTTACTGTATTTCTAGCTTTGGAGTGTAAAGGAAAACTCTTACATCATCTTGGCATTTCCCACGTGAGACTCCAGCTCTTTCCGAGTCCTGCTGTAATGGTCCTTGACACATCTAATGTTGTTAGTGAAATCAAGAGAAAACAAAATTAATCAAACTAAGGTTTACCAAATAAAGCTTTTCGGTGCATTTAGGAATCGAAATTGCACAGCCCATTACCACAGTACACGGCGTTCAATGAAGACAAAAATGTGGAGCTAATGGCGGCTTGGGGACCAGTGACGGGAATTGGTTCTTGATTGTACCTTCTGCGCAGTCCCCTTATCATTAGACAGTTAATTGATTGATTGATTGATTGATTGATTGATTGATTGATTGATCGATCTATTGATTGATTGATCACTCGGCGAGTCGACCAATCAGTCGGTCAGTCGGTCAGTCAATCAATCAATCAATCAAGCAAATGTCCCATAGGACGTCTGAACAGATATTCCAGAACTGGACATATTGATCACAGAGTGTTTCCTTTTAATTTCTTTGTCAGTTAGACCACAATACAATGGGCCTCTGACCAATCACGTTCCACGGAACAGACTTATAACATCATCGACTGACATACACTATTCACTTGACTCTGAAGATGACCTCCGCTCAGGTTGTCGAAACGTCAGTCACCAACTACAGTTCTTTTCAGAACTACCCTCACCCGGACGATAACACTATACGAACTATTTTCCAATTAAGTCTTCACTCTTAACAGAGTATTGCAGACTGCTTTAGATAATAAAGATTACAACAGAAATACTGAAGCAATAACCTAAAAACTACATAAGATTACACAGGGATTGCCGAAATGAACATAGCGAAGTAGATGCTATAATTTCTGTTGGAAGATTGTTCCACTGCCCAACTGTGCTAGGGTAAAAAGAGTTCTTGTAATAATCACATGTACAACGCGGCTGCTCAAATCGATGACTAATAGACGAGAGCCTGTTGTCCATTCTGCTCTTATGTTCTTTCTGAAGCTTGTCGCTTTCTAAGTGGCTAACCATTACACTGTTTGTACAGCATACAGAGACGTGTGTCAGATCGCCTGAGCTACAGAGATCTCCATTTTAACACTCTGGGTTATGGCTGCTCCTGAGCGCGTATTATTTTGAGCCAAACCATGGCCAAACATGTTCCAAACTCCGAAATGATAGCAATGAAAATAGTGAAGTGGAAAAACTTGGAAAAAATACATTTTGCTCAAGCTCGTTCCCAAGCTCTCTCTCCTCTGCCTCCCTTGGTCGTTGGAAGAAAGACCTTAGTTGTGGCTGGTCACGTTACCACCCAGCGTCAGGGTGGTAAAAAAAATTTGTTGGGCGGGAGGGGTGGCAGAGTGTTTTGATGTTGCTGTGGCAAACTTTGTGGGTTTCAAAACCTCGAGCAATCGCTAAAAACTACCCGCTTTATCGGGGTTTGATTTAGGAATTTTGTCGATGAAGAATGCTTCATTATTTTTGCCTTCTCCAAAATATAGAAGGCTTTCGTTCACAAACAAATTCGGTAGCCGAATGGAGCTCAAACTTCTTGACGGTTATCACAAGTAAAACGTCACGTACCGAATCAGGAATAAATAAATAAAGCAATTTATTTTCTTCTTTGCGCGGTATTTTGGATGTTAAAAAGTGTATATTGCTGTCACAAGGCCGATTAGCCGAGTATTCTGACTTGGATTTGATTTACAGACACGTAAGATGATTTAGGAAATCCCGAACCATTCGAGTTCGAGTTGGACTTCGAGTTGCAATTCGAGTTAAAGTTTGAATAAATTAATATATAAATTTGCAAATAAAAAAGGCAATTAAAAATAACAAAATAAAAAAATGGGGGAAGAGGGAGGGGAGGCGCTCGCAAAACAAGAGAACCCGTTGATACACTGCAAAAGATGCACATAGTGATACAGTGTAAGTCTTATCTTTTCATCATGGATCAAAACGGTATTTCAGAATAGACTGAGGGAAGAAATGCCGTTTTGGAATTGTATTTTTCTGTACGTAGCTTCATTTACTGATGTATGGAAAGTTAGAAAAATTAACGGAGCGTCTTCTGGCGAAGCTACATCCTTCAAACACGGTGAATACAATCTTCTACCTAGTTTCTTAACGTTGCCATTCACACATGGAGTAACATTCCATTTTCGAAAAACTTATTTGCCATCGGATTCCCATACAAACAGCGTAATTTTTGACTTTGCCTACCCGTAAAGATGGCGTCGAAAACCGTGCTAAGGTCTGTTAAACTTGGTCAGATTTCTAATTACCCCAAAGATTTGGCCTGGCGGTTAGCTGTCTTCTGTGTATTATTTTAAGCAAGCAATGAAAAATTTGGAATTGTCTTTTCCAGCTTGCGTGGCTACTAGCTAGCCAGGGATATGTTTTCTTATCCATACACTTTAGATCGGCTCCGATAAATTCAATTCAAAACGATTCAGCTCAGATCAATTCAGGTTGAAACTCAATATGCGACTGGTTGTTTGATAAATTCTTGAAATTCCTATATCTCTATGGGAGGACTAGCTTTTTTAACTTTCACAAATTTACCTCCCACCGCCTTACCAATTTCAAAGATGGGAAAAGGGCGCGTTTTTTTTCAAGTGCGTCTTCATCATTGGTTTGTTGATAGGGGGTGGCCATTTCTCTTTTTATTCAGTCCATAAACTGCTGGTAGTCTGTTTTTCTCTCGACATTTAGCCTAAAGGAGAATGGGACGAGACATGGCCGCGGCAGGCACCTTCTTCCCACTCGGACACCGCCATACTGCTCTTTTGCGTTCACGATGACTAAACACTCGTCTAAGTGACCCTTGAAGAAGAAACCGGCTGCAAGCAGACTATTCTGTCCAAGATAAAACATCCTTCAAAGCTCAGAATAAATATCATCATTCCTGGAAAAATCCATGCAAATTAATAAATTTTGCTTGATTTTCGTTTGCTTCCACTGACACTTTCCCGTTATGTTCCTTTCCGGGCCGCCAGTCGTGGAATTTTTTGAAACCCCTATAACGAAGAGGTATATATATCATTTTAATTTAAGTGGACGGCAGGTTGTTTGTCACACTGTACCTGACTATTTTTGGTAAATAAAGAAGAATAAGTATATTTTTCCAACAGATTTCTTATAACATTTTTTTAACTTTAGTAAACTGCTGAAAAAAACAAAGCAATTGACTGCCGCCGGGCTACAAAGCCGAGAAAGCTAATTTGGTTGGTTTGGTTCCTTTTGTTTGGTCTTTGCACTGATAATCTTCGCCTATCTTATGTCACATTTATGTAAAATCCAAGTCCAACTCGATCTTCAACTCGAAGTCCACAGCCCCAGTCCAACTCGAAGTCCAACTCCAACTCTAACTCGAATCCAAACTGGAGGGATTATTTCTCCCAATGATTTAAGCTTACAGTTTTGTGGACATAAGCCTGCACTTATATTTCATTTGCATCAGGTTTATGTTAGTTTATATTTAGACAGATGTTAAAACACGTTCAAGAATTCTATTTTGTGACATGAAACAGCGAAACAGTTCTTAATAATTTGACCGGCTGGGGTTGAAGTCAGAGGATGCTTCAATACGCTAGATATATGTAAATATGTTTCGTTTGACCTGTTTGAAGTTTAACATAGCGATGACCAGCGATCGCCTTTCTTTTGCTTCAGTGGAGATTGACAAAAATTATTCGCTGACTCTACCCCCGTGGAAAAGTTTGTGCCACAGGTTGTCACGTGACCAGCCGCAACCAGTTGGAATCATGTCACATAAACACAGTCTCGTTCCCAGGGTCCTCTCTCTTCCTCCCTCGAGAAAGTAACTCGGTTGCGGCTGGTTACGTGTCTGCTAGATTTTAGCAGATTCCAGAGGTGTAATTGAAGGAAGGGGCTGGAAAATTAAGGTTTGAAAAATTTTGAAAAAGTTTTCCTGTGGTGTTATAATAAGAGACATGTCTCTTATTATAACACCCTAGGACAATTTTTTTCAAAATTCGCTCAAATCTCGTTTAAACTCTCCAGGATGAGAAAAAAATGACACCATTAAATGTCCAAGAGTCTTACCCATACATTGAACCAATTTAACGTCAACTCCTGATCTCCATTCAAACTCTTATATTTTAGCCACAGTTCTCCATATATACGAACTCTTATATTACGCTTGGGTTACCTGTGGAAGAACTGGACAACAACGTCATCGGCCGCGCGTTTGCAAAATCCAACGACTTTCGTTTCAAACTGTTTAGCGGTAAGTCCAATTTTCGGTCGAGAGACTAGCTTCTCTTAAAATTGAGTGCATCCCATCGAAAATTTGACGGTTATTTAATTCTTGTGCTGCGAAGAACTGATTAAACTAATCCGAAGCAGGCTGTTGACGGTTATTTAAAAAAGTAGTGAAAATAAGCAAACTTCCCTCTCAATCAACATCTCATACTCATAGAAGTTCAGATAGAAAGGAAGCACCGGTCAGGCAGGATCTCTGACAAATAACTTGCTTAACTTTCAAAATAACGTCGGTAAGTCAAAGCAACTTTCACCTCCATAGACAGTGTTGACAAAATTAAGTCAAAGACCCACCCTCTGTGCGGATTTGATTAGTATACATATACATATGTACCCTTGCAGTTATGTCCTATGTGGCAGACCTGTCCTCTGACGTAATGTGATATACGGAGCCAATCATATCATGCGTTCTATCTAATAACACGCAGCATAAGACTGGTAACTAAACTCCGTTGCAGTTCGGTCTTCCAGCAAAATTGATTTTTGGAAGGGTAGCGTAGGGAAGCAGTATTTGACTTTGTATGTCTTTACTCTGAACCAGAGTAACTCTGAACGTAAATATGCAGCGACTATTTGCAAGAATTGTATTTACCTCACAAGACTTCTATCGGAAATTGACCGCTTAGTGTATTTTCAGTTTCAAATTCAACATGAAAGTTCGATCGAAGATTTAAACAGTGGTTGCTCTTCGGTTTGCGAACTGCGTGTTCCCGGCCAGCCAATATTAAACTCTGCGCTTTGATTATTCTCAAATCTTTCAGGTCGTTCAATGATATTACAGAGGCAAAACAAAATTTCTGAGAGCCAGTGTAACCAATTTTAGTTTCGGTGCTGTAAAACTACCACTCAATCTACGTAATATTTCTCTATTCCCAATCTGTCAGTCAGTAAAGCGCGGTATTGTGAAGTGTCTGTACGACCGAGCTAAACGTCTCGTCACCAAACCATCAGTAATCGCTGGAGAGAAGAAACATCTGTCATCTGTACTTGTTTCTAACGGATATCCCTCCTCTTTTGTACAGAAGATCACAAAGGCACGAACAACCCCAAGAAGAGAGCCTGTCGCGGAATTTAAATCCACCGCCGTTTTACCTTATGTCCAAGGAGTTTCGGAGTCTCTCCGCCGCTGCCTAGAACAACAAGGCATTCGCACCGTCTTTAAGTCCGACACGACGCTTCGGTCACACTTAGTGCGACCAAAGGACACCGTCAACCCGGCTAAACAAGATGGTGTTGTCTACAGGATTCCCTGTGAGTGCGGCAAAGTCTACATCGGGGAAACAGGGAGATCTATGCAGGAGAGGATCAAAGAACACGACAGGGATATACGACTCGACCGTACCCAGACCTCCGCCGTTTCTGAACACACCCACGAGACCGGCCACTATCCTATTTGGAATGAGGTCAAGTTTATTGATCGAGATCCTCACTGGTACACACGTAGGGTCAAGGAAGCTATTCACATAAGACTTCACCCTAACAACATCAACAGGGATAGTGGAATTGAAATTCCTGAAGCATGGATACCCACGATCAAGAAACACAACAACAGGAGAACGGTACAACAGCGGACCACTGAGGGAACAGCTACTCGCCGGAACAATGGAACAATAGGAGGATCGAAATGCACCAATCACAGCCGACCTTTTTGATATAAATGATACCGTGCAATCAGTCGACCTTATCGCCTGAAGAAGACTAGCAGTAAGCAGTCAAAACGTCGCGATCTACATCTCAAGTGACTACATCGTGAGACAAACGATAATACACTTTATTATTGCATCCACCACGATGAATAACAACAACCTTTTCCTCGACATTCCCAATCTTGTCACTCACACGAAATCCGGTTCACGAAAGCCCTCTTCTCAGTATAGGTTTGTTGAGGCTGACTGACTGAACCTTTTTAAGCCGTCTCCAGTAGCATCGAACATTTATTACAGAAAGTTTCTTGTCGAGTAGATTTTATGGCCGGAGTGCTTTCTAGCTGTTCCTAGTTCGCTTTGCTTTACAAAACAGCAGTAGTAGTCGAAAAACCACAGAGCGCTTTGTTGCCTATTCAAAACACCACAGAGCGCTATGTGGTGTTTTATTTTGGGATTTAACATTGAAAACTGGATGGCTCGTTGACTCGTAAATATCTCACAGATATTTTCTGAAATAATTTGGTTTTTCCTGTTTTTCACACCACAAAGCGCTTTGTGGCCTATTCAAAACACCGCAAAGCGCTTTGTGGCCTATTCAAAACACCATAAAGCGCTTTGTGGCCTATTCAATACACCACAAAACGCTTTGTGGTTGTCATCGTTATCATAGCGATTCTGTCAGTGGAAGTTATACTATGCGGAAAAAACTGGCAGAGGGGCTCTCTTATTTTGACAGGGAGGTTGGCGAGATTTTCGCACCACCCCTTACATTAATTGTGCATGCAATTTTTTGACTGACTCGTTCTTTTCACGATTGCTGTTTGAGTATAATGTGATAGTTTGACATAGTTGCATACATAATTAATGTATGGAGCTGTACGGAAATCGTACCTGGTTAGCCGAGTGCTCTTAAAGAAACCTCTGAAAGGAACCAATAGATTTTCGCAAACGTGCTGAGGCAGGTTATGTTGAACACTATTTCAGTTTTTTGTCAGAAAGAAATATCACCCAATCTCCGATAGAAGACTTGATACCCTTAAAAGTACTCGTTATGGTTATCAGACCGAGCACCGACTGCTAATGAGATTTGCATTCCTGGCATCGGCTGGAACTAGCTACAACGGGTGCCTGTTATTAACCGGGAGAAACGATGAAATGAAAGCAGAAGGTTGAAAGTCACGGTTAGGAATTCAGTGATACCTCAACAACCTATCACTTGTTTCGGTTGGAGAATCTTAGAGGGATTTATTATGTTCATTGATTTATAGCTCTACTGTTAGTCCTCGTTTGTAGGCACACCACTCAGGAATTTAGCATTGAACAAGGAATGAAACTTACGTCGGATACTGATACGGGTATTTCTTTTTTTTACAAGTCTATGGATCTCGCCATAACATTGCAAGGTGAAGAACTCGACCAGTGTTTTACCAACACGGACCTCATACTAGTTCAGTAACATAATTCAGTTATGACAAAGAAGACTACAAATCTTTTTTTATTTATTTATGGCTAGACTGGACTTTACACAACTGGTGTTTTCATGAGCAGGTACAATTACCATTATCACTATCAACCGGAATCTTATACATGTAGATCTTTCTACACACGGGCGAACCAAAACAATCTTACTTGTGACCTTGAATTAATTGGCTTGAATTACCTGCAATGCTCACGGATGATACAAACCATTGCTTTATCCAAACATTTTCGAAAATTATATTTTAGGGCCTGTTTTTAGCCTGTGTTGTAAAACCACTATAATCTCGAGATTCGTATTGTTACAAAGGCAAAATAACCAAAGTTAGAATTAGTTTGAGAAATTCTATTTTTGACAGGTAAATGCCTTTTGGACATACTAATATAATACTTATCATTGTATTTACAGTGGTGCACTTCTAACATAGGCCAACAAACTAATTTTTTTTCATCATTTTTTGACATGTTTTTAAGAACTTTCTTATGGCTTCCATTCAAACCTGGTAAATCCAAAATTATGAAAAGAAATGTGAGAGGAGGAGTTGTCGACTGACCAACAGGTAACACGATGCTTGATATTTTCACCATACCTAGTTCATGCATTTTGATTAGCTTATTTAAACCAAGGAAGGTGGCCACAGTTAGTCATGCACGACTGTGACTGGGTTCTTATTGCAAAGATGAAAAATTGTCATGCTTTTGTCCCTTAAATCTACATCCAACAAACTATTCACCGACAACACAGTGATTTGTGGTTCATTTAGTAAAAAAAAAAGTAGACATATTTTCTTCAGCCTTTGAGCTTGGGCTAATTTGAATAAGCTGTTGTAAATGTAGAACAATCAAAACAATTTCAGACTCATCCTCTATTTACTTAATTATTACTTATTGATACATCTGTGAAAGAAATATTGATAAAAATTTAAAAACTGAATCTACAAAATATTGATTATTCTACATCACTGTCAATAAACTCATCCTCTATTAACTTTCTGTAGAGGTCTTCATCATCATTGTCTTGTTCTTCTTGCCCTTCCTCTTGTTCTTCTTGATCCTCTTGTCCTTCTACTTCTACTTCGTCTTCTTCTAACTCCCCCTCCTCCTCATCGATCATATCATCTAATGCCTCCAGGTATGGTTTGGCCAGGCTATTAAAAATATGGAGAGGGATTTACTTCATTAATAGACACAACAATATTGTGGAAAACTGACACTTTCTGTGAAGGGGCCTGTTACGGCTATTTTGTGTTTTCTTTGTGTCCTTTTTTGTTCCGTATGTTAATGTATGTTTTCATATTCTGCATGCTTTTTTTCTCGCATCGTATGTAAATTTCGTTGCGTATATATTTGTGTTATCCTTTCATGTTCATTTAGTGCTAGTTTATCGTCTGGTACACTTGTATCTTCTTGGTTCCCTGAACCCCGTTGCCAGCATTTTGGTAAGCCGTTTAGTTTATCGTCTGTTTGTATTTTCCTCTTAGTTTTCTGCCGTCTTCGGTTAGTTATTTGTAGTAATTCGTTTCATGTTTACCTTTAGGAATTTACCTTCCTCCTACGGAAAGTCAAATAAATTTGCTGGACTAATTGAAACTAGCTTTAAGTTGTGTCTGAAGTCGGCCCTTTGCTGTTTAGGGCCCATTTCTTGAAACTTCCTGGCTACTCGAGGGCTTGCCAACTTACAAGGACCGTTTTCAGGCTGCTGTTTTGGGCCCAAAGCACCAAACTACATAATGAAACTGAAATCAGTTTTTAAAAAGAGCTTTGGAATTATAATCTAAAGTACAACAGTAATATTATTATAATTCAAATTATAATTATGCATACTGTATTTGAAAGTGGAAGTTTTTCCACGAGGAATGTGAACGCCTTAAAGAGATCTTCTCCCGACTGCGCTCTCCTGACGACCTTGTGCAGTCAACCATTCGCATATTTATTGAATCAAAAGTGTCCGAGGATTCACTTAACCGAGTGGCGGATAAAAGAGAAACCCCAGTCAGAAGCGTGTTACCCTACAAGGACCAGAAATCTGCAAACGTATTATACGTAAACAGCTGGCTGACCTCATTCAGAAGATCAACGCAGATATTAGCCCAGTTTACACAAGTAGAAGGATCAAGGATGAAATTAAGGTCAGGGAAGACAAGCAGCCTCTTGTGAGTCAACAATGCGTGGTGTATTCATTTCAGTGTGGCCTGTGTGATCATACTACTAACTATGGTGTGATGCAGGCTATGTCGATTACACGTGCCGACACCTACATCAACGAATTGTAGAACACAAAGGATCGGCAATCGGAAACCACCTCAGAGAGCAGCACGATATGGAGCCAGAAGACATCGCACAGAGTTGTCAGAACAAATTTTACTCCCTTATTTTTGAAATGTTTTTTTTATCATATAACTGAAACCAACGCTAAACAAACTGTGCGATTCAATTCGCGCCAAATTATTTGTTTAGAGCAATTCTTGCTAAGATTATTTTATTTTTCCATTGTATATTTTCAACACTTTTTCACATATTTTGTCACATTTTAGCGTTCGCCACATTTTTATCTATTATAACTTGTTTTTAACATATTTATGGCTATATGCTAATTTAGAAAATTTTACTCACTTGAAAATGACCTCGGAGAGGTCGAAACGTCGTGACTTTTTAGCGCTAGTTTTTATTTCAAAATCGATTTCTAAGAAACTACTTTTTAACATACTGTATTTCTGTACCTAAATAAGAAAACCAGTTTTTGATTAATATGATGCAAATAGATTTCTCTATAAACTCACTTCCTTCAACTTAATGTCTGCTAATTTTTCATGCAAATAGCAAACCACCAGTTGTGATTGCAGTTACCCGTCTCATTCTACATAGCAATTTTCAATTTGGTTTCAAAATTAACTTGCATTTGGGTATGTATCACTGTGCTCTGTTTTGCATCCTGTACTTTCTTTGTTGTGTTGTTTGTAATATTGTTAATACTCTGGTTCTGGTTTCAAGGCACTTCAATGAACTGTTCAGACATCACTTACTTCCAGTATGAGATGAAGTAATAAAGTACATGTCATTTTTGGTCTAGGACATTGATGGGGATTCCTGGACAGGCTCCCAGAGGAGCTCCCATCTGCTTTCAAAATTGTATCATTAGGCTAGCAAAACTAGTGCCAGTCCCAAACCCCACATTAGAATTTAAAATCCTTAAAACTCATAGTCTTGTTGTTATTGGGATAAAATGTTCTAGGTTCCGAGCTACTGTGTCTGAAACACCTCACAAGATTAGAAGCCACAGATTTAGGAGAGCCATTCCCTAACAGGAACGTTTTAATCATTGTTCTTTGTTTCTGAAAGAGAGAGTCTATTTCACATGTACGAGAAGCCTGGTGCAACAAGGCTCTAACCCAAGCAATTTTGTGAAGTCAACGTTCATGACTAGAAAACAAGACATTCTGTCCAGTGTTTGTGTGATTCCTATATATGTCACTGGATGTTCTTTTCAGAGAAATGTTAAAGTTAATTTGGCTAACAATTCCTTTCTATTTAAATGTATGTTGCTTGAAAACTGTGATCAGGTGGCCCTGGATGCAATTTGAGTTTTTCTGTAATTTTGAAAAGTCAAGCCCCACTGTTTGTTATTAATATTGTATCAAAAGGATAACACCATTCTTATCGTGGTTATTCTGTTAGTTCCATTTCATCATTACTGAAGGTAGCTCTGCAGTTATTCTGGGCACACTCACCCATGTCAAAGTTTGCAACATAAATTTTGGGGCTTTGAAGTGTTGGTTAAGAAATTTTGGGAAATATTTTGTCTTTCACTCGGTGATAATGTTACTTAATTCCATTTACTGGGGATAATATTTTTATTCTTACTGGTGTTTGACTGGACCCCATTTTTTTGACAACAACACTACCAGTAAAAAAAATTTTGCTGGCATACTTTTGCTCAATTTCTGGAACCAGCTTATTTAGACCTAATACAAACCATGCCCAAGTTTCGGGGAAACCATTTGAGCAGAAGTTCGGAAGTATTAAGACAAAGACATGTAAACTCAACTCTAACATTCACTGAAAGTTTCTACATATTGACTCTCATTTCCAAAACAAGCCATGAACCCAAATTTTGTGAGAAGCTTGCTCCAAAGCTTGCTAAATCAAAGTGGCTGGTTGATTAGTGATCGTGCGAACCATGAAAAGCATTAATCCCTAGTTCTCAAACACTATAACCTCCTTGAATTTTCAAAGATGCATTTTGCAACAGTATTTGGAAATAACTTTTGTGTCAAAGTCTTTCCACACAAATTGCATGGTACTGCAATATTTTGGCTACAAGTTTTACTGTTGTGACTCAAAAAGAAATGCGGCACTGTTGTCAGGATTGTAAGCCACTCCCCGACTGATCTCTGGTGAGGCAGAGAAGCAGTTTTATTAATCTATGATTACAAATACAAAATGGGTACTACAGGCACAGGCTGAGCCATCTTTCTGCAGTGCCTTAATATATAGTTAAAAAGACAATTATTAATAACAATAATAATATATAAAAAAAGCAATATTAAAAACAACAACAATGACAACAAAAATATAACAATAATATTAATGATAATAATGTGCTTCAGGGCATGAATTATGTTTTCATTCATGACAATTGGTTCATCGTATTTGACCAGTAAAAGTGCCTCACTGGGTCTAATTGTCAGAAAAGTGGAGTCTCATCAAAATGTGCGGGCACAGTTCGTGGATGTGCTCCATGACTGATTAATCACCCAATGAATCACTGTTGCAACACCAAAACAAGAAGGCGAGTTTATAAAAAAGTTGAGCACTTCTGCAAGTTGAAATTTTCTCACGAGTGCTAATGGGCAACAAAAGCCTACTAGGTGTGCAACTAAAAAGACACATGGGGAACCAACAAAAACAGAACTATAGTTACCCAAAGGGCAAATTAGCTGGAAAGCTAGTGTCAAACACTGCATTAATAGCCGTCAAGCTCATTCTAAGAGCTTTGCGGAATCCAAAAGTTTCTTTACTCTGCCTCCTCAACTCCTCAACCTCTCTTAATTCATTTATGTTTGCTGTGCCCCAAACCATCACAGGAAAGAAAGTGAGTGCTTTGCAGGCTGTAAGTATACCTGTAGAATAAAGTAGGGGCAATTGTACATGTATGGTTTACCAGTTTTGTCATTTAAGTGCTGTTGGTTACTTTGTAAATGGCACTTCAAAAGTTAAGGTTGTTATTTGCTAACAGAGAAAGCTCAACTTGCTACAAGCTGTCTTGTTCACAGCTTTTGGGGTTTTAAATAAGAGTCACAACAAAGAATAGAAAAAATATGTGCACGCGAGAAATGCTTAAGTAGCTACATATGATATGCAAATATCTTCTGTGTAACATGCAGCAAAAATTGCTTGTATCACTGCCATACATCTATACCTTGACCTATAAATTATAATGTACCACAGAACCTCCCAAACTACTGGTAAATTGAGAATTTTATTTCATATCAATTTTAAAAACAAAATTACTTTGTTCTAGTGGGGACAATGGGTTGTTGACTAGTTTAATGGACACACAAGGATATTAAGCTATGCATTAAAGTGGTACTGTACAATCACTTCTTCCTTAAGATTTTGAAACTCCATCTACTATAACACTCTCTGTGCTAAATTTTAAGCCTTCATAGCAGGGATGAAAAGGAATTAAAATTAGAAACTGGCTAATTTATCCAGGTTCGAAGAAGATGTGTTTTGAAAAATAATAGCCAAAACTATAAGTTGGCTTTCTCTAACACATTTGGTTTGCAATATTCTTCTTAGTATTGCTGGAGTACTTAGTATACAAGAAAAAACTCATAAGCTAACCAGATATTGAAGCATAATATAAGTTGGGACATAAGCCCTAAAATTCTTGAGAAAGTGCTGCCATTACAATTAAGACCCATTTACGTACAGGTAACAAAAAAAATGAATTATTTTGGCAAGACACAACTCTAAAAAAGTTATCAACACATGGCAACTGATACATATCATAGTAACAGCTGATGCTCACCATCCCTAGTCCCTTCTCTACTAAGACTTTCTTTGGTTTGTGTATGTTTTCCCTCATCCAACCCATGATGATCATCCATTACTGCAAAAACAGAAATTCAAAGCATTATTATTAAATGCAAAATCACACAAATGCAATTATATTTTAAGTTAGACTGACTGTTTTAAAAAAACATACAGCCTTGAAGATTAAAAGCTGTTCCTCAGAAAAGGGAAATTTAAAAGAAAACAAAATTCAATCAGAAACAACTGCAAGAGTATGACTATCTTAACAAGACCTAGGTTTTTAAAGTCTATTTCACCTGACAATGAAACCAAAACAGAACAGACTGAATCTCTAGAGGCAAAGTTTAGCTGGTGAGAGCTACATCATATTTACCAAGTGATAAAAGACATCATTGAGAACAAAAATACAAGTAGATAAACAAACCGTTTTCCTCTTCTTTAATTGTTTTTACATTAAAAAAAAAAAACAAAAAAAACCAAGTATCCAAAAATATGAATAAATTCTCCAGAAGATAACAAGAATGGCAATGTTCCTCACACAAGAGCTGACACAAAGAGATAATGGCAATGTCACCTAATGAAGACATGACAAGGCATTGGCATGTAACCCTATTATGTACTAATTGGACCAGCCACATAGAAAAGGAAACCTAGGCGAGCACTTCTTGAAGCAGCCTCACATGATGACTATATACACTGCGTGTCTACAAAACATTGCTTCATAACAAACAGCTTAACGGTAGCCAGTCAACAAAAGAGGAAAAGAAGAAAAGAAGGACAAACAACCCTGACCTTTACTGGTGATTCCTCAGCACTACATTGCGAACCCTTCAAGTGCAGAATTTTACACTTATTCAATAGCATCAAAAACAAAATGATCACTCATGGACATAAATTAAGACCTTAAAATCCAACAACTTGAGGAACGCTTTGATTGTATGTCATTTGGATTATTTTAGATTCTTTTGCATAAGTTGTTTATTATGTTGTTCCTTGTGCTCAAAATGTCATGTATGCCTATCAAAGTTCATAAAAAAAAAACTGTACCTTCCAGCCACCGCAAAATGTAATGTGGAGTGATAAAATACATGAATAGTACTATTTATAAGACCTGGCAAAATAGGGTAAGACTGGTACATCATATCTCTTTTGCAAGCATGGTGACCTATTTTAATTTATTGTTAGAGACTGTGCTTGGTAGCGAACATTCAGGGAAATGTATTGTACATTTGTTTTCATGATTGTGCCCAGGAGATTACTTTAAGCTTACTTTAAAATCGGTAGAAATCATTCCCAATACTGATAGAAGCAAAGAAATATCACACAAAGTAAAGGCTCGAAAGTTCGAACTGTCAAAAGAATGGTAAACTCGATTTCTTGACATCCTGAACTAAACTCAAATTTCTTGAACTGTGACCAATTTCAATCCTTGCAATCCTGCATTTTATTTCGAAACTACTGTTTTTGCTTTGCTCCATAGCATTTTCTATCCAACTAAACTGTATATATATTTGGTGCCATTTGGCGATAGTGCCATGTGGCGAAGGTGGTAATAAGGTGAATGAAAATTTGCTCTGTCGGCATGACAGCGTTTCTTTATGCCCTTGACGGAGGCAGATCTTAATTGCAAAATGCAAAACACAACAGTGTGGACTATACAAACCAGTACCAGCTTAGTTCGTGCCGCTTGAAAGCAACACGATCAACAATACTTAGACTGCTGATGAACATGTCGAAATGGCTTCGTAAACTTGAGCCATTTGAAATTACTCACTCCATTACTACAAACAACATAATACAATACACTACACTACACTTCACAAAGCTTCTTACCGACAATATTAAGCTTCAAAGGCAGCTGTAAATGTGTTTCGGAACCTGCAGAAAGATCCGGTAAAACGCCCTCACGATAAAAGTCACCATCGATAAGTTTCGAGCTTTGACCTGGCAAACACCGTCCCGTCCCCTAGTAAAATAATCTCAGAGGACACGGTCACAACGCATTTTCATTGGAAGAAACAACAACACATACAATTGGTCAAAAGGTGTTAGACATGTCTGCCACGCAGGACGAAAGTGCAACGCTAACACGCAATCAGCCGCAACCAGGGAGGAAGAGAGAGGACCCTGGGAACGAGGTTGACATAAACACGGCCTGGCTGCCAAGTACAGTTTCAAAATGGCGGCCTCGGAAGTCGTTTCTTTCGATCGCGGCGAATTTCTTCAGGATAGCAAGCACTTCAGAGGCTGAAACTTTGGTGAGTGGAAAAGTTTAATATTTAGTTGGTATAGTCCAAGACAGAAAAGGTGAAAGTGAGCTTTTTGGAGTGACCTATGGCAAGCCGTTTGTAGCAAAATTAAATCCTTGCAATATATGTTTAATCCTTTAAATAACGGTTTTATTTAAAGATAGAAAAAGGCATTCAATCCAATGGTAAATAAAATTTTTGGTTCAATTCAGTCTTTTAATTTTCACGATTCAATCCAATACCTGGAATATTGATTCAATCCAGTGCCTAAAATATTGATTCAATCCAATACCTAAAATATTGATTCAATCCAATACCTGGAATATTGATTCAATCCAATACCTAAAATATTGATTCAATCCAATACCTGGAATATTGATTCAATCCAATACCTCGAATATTGATGCAATCCAATACCTGAAATATTGATTCAATCCAATACCTCAAATATTGATGCAATCTTCCTGGGCCGAGTGCGGCCAACAGGAACGAGAGTAACTGAGCACTAGAGAGCACTGAAAACATGGCGGGCGAAGGAGAACTAGATTTAGAAGTTGAGTTTCCTAAGTTTCTTGCAGACATCTTGGATAAAACGGAAATAATTTTTGAGAATTTTGACTCAGAAGTTGGAGTCATGGAAGACCATTTCTTAAAATTCCTGTTGAGGTGCTCGAGGAACTTTGAGGACTAGGATTCATCTGGACAATGATAACAAAGATGATTGGAGTTTGGAGATGGACAATTCACAGAAGATTGACAGAGTATGGCTGAGAAGATATGAGGGGTTTCAACAGCTTACCTGATAAGGAACCGAAATCATTCAAGAGGATGGATATAATTTCATTGCAGGTTTCTTTAAGTCCATTGGGTTACGGGTTCAACGGAGAAGAATAAGAGAAAGGTTAGCAAAATTAGATCCCCAAAATACTGTCTTGAGATGGGGTGCGTAAATTCGCTTTGGCATCTGGATGGACATTACTCTCTGATCCGATGGAAAATACTAATTCGGCTGTATAGACGGATTTTCTCGGAGAATAATGTTTTTGAAATGTAGTGCCAACAATAAAGCAGCAACAGGTCTTGAATTGTTTCTGGATGCCGTTAAGAGAGACGGAGAATTTTGGCCTTCGAGAGTACAAGTAGATCATGGTGTTGAAAACGTTGGTGTGTGCGATACAATGGAGCAGGTTAGAAGAGAGGAGAGGGGCAGCTTCACTGCAGGGCCATCAACACAACCAACGAATTGAAAGATTGTGGAGGGATGTTTCCGTTGTGCTTCCCACTTGTACTTTTACACTTTTTGTAGTATGGAATTGTCAGGCATCCTGGACACTGATAATTCAGTGCATCTTTCCACCTTACACTTAGTTTTTCAACCAAGGATAAACCTTGCTCTTTGCCAGTTCACTGAAGCTTTCAACCACCAAAATGTAAGAACAGAAAAAAAACTGGTTGCCATACCAAATGTGGCTTAATCATATGATGCATCCTGAAAACCCCCTTTCAAATGGAAAGTCATATGATTTTGAATACTATGGTGATGATCCTGATGGTCCAACTCCATTGGGCAGTGATAACAATGTTGTAGTTGAAGAAATTGACCTGGTACAACATGATTCAGTGCAGTCATTTGTATTGGAAAGGCTAGATCCCTTAAGATAATCAAGTCAAATGGGAGTAGACATCTTCCAGGAGGCTCTAGAACTAGTGACAGTTAAACTTGGGCAACTGACAATTGCATAATACTACATGTGTGTGGGCTGGGTAAAGGAGATTATGGCCCTTAAAGTATTTTTGCAACTCAATTCACAACAGAAAACCTCACCCTGTATCAAATAAATTATTTTCTCATCTTCCTTTTCATTGGTATACAAAACTCAGAAACTGCTTGAATTACAGAATGCCTAACTTCTAGCAACACAACTAAACTGAAGAGAAATCAGGGCATTTGATAACTGCCACGTGCACTACTCTGCCTTGTAGATTTTTCAGGTGCTTATCAAAACAGATGTTAAAATGTTGCAAGGTTAATTTGTTATCTTATTTTCAAAAGTACCCAGGACACAAGACTAACCTCTTGGTGCACTGGCATAATGGCTACTAACAGGACTCATGTCACTAGCCAAAACTAACTTTGCACCAGCCAGCCTTTTTCATACACAGCTTCACTGACTTTTTTATAAGAGTGGTCAATCTTGAACATTTCTTGTTGCATCAAAAATGTTAATAATAATCACTAAGAAAATTTCACTCCCACAAACATGAATCCTGCTTTTCTTGAATATGCTTATGTTCAAACTCTGATGTACTTTTATCAGTGTTGCCATTTTCTTTTATCTCCCTTTAATAGTTAAATATTTATCATATGCTTATTAAGGCAATTATTTCCATGAAATCCACTCATAGTTTCCCTGTTTTCATTAGTTTCTATTCTCTTCAGTTTTACTTTGTCAGGATAATTCTCAATTTTGTTTTCATCCAGTAGACCAGTACTCCATTCCATCATGATTGTCACAATGGCTAGTGAAACTGCAAAATCTACTATTCAAAAGTTAAATGTGTGGCTAGTTGGCAGTAGTGTTAGCCTTGAGCCCTGGGTACCCGATAATATTCACAACAAATTGGTGCCATGCTTGTCATAGAATATCAAGAAAAACATCGTTTTTAGGAAAGAAGTACCACATGTGGGTTAAATAATGCAAAACATGAGACAACAACATTGAAAAACTTAAAACACATCCCAATGTTCAATGATTGCTGTCTTGTAAAATGTAAAGGTTCTTATTTCAAAAATAACTTAAAGCCAGGTTTACACAAACAGTTTTTGTGAGAAACATGTTTGACTGTGCACACGGCACAACAAAAATTTTGTTTACAGTTCAAAGTTAAGTGTGCCAGTAATGATTGGACAGCAGAAATATGCACAATACCAAAGACCAATGTGGTAGCAAAATTTGCCACAGTTTATGTTATTTGCCACAAAAAGCTAGCACACACAGCTTTTAATAAACAAATATGTTTATCACATAAAAATTGGTTAACTTACATCTACAAAAGCGGCAGTAATGGAATCTAAATTTTCCGTGTCCCTTGTGTCTTGGTTGTACCAATGTCTCATTTACCTAAGCAGACTAATGGTTTGATCAAGAACTTCGGCGTGTGCTTCTGCAAATTCTGAGTCAAAATTTTCAAAAATTATTTCCGTTTTATCCAAAATGTCTGCAAGAAACTTAGGAAACGCAACTTCTAAATCTAGTTCTCCTTCGCCCGCCATGTTTTCAGTGCTCTCTAGTGCTCAGTTACTCTCGTTCCTGTTGGCCGCACTCGGCCCAGGAAGATTGCATCAATATTTGAGGTATTGGATTGAATCAATATTTCAAGTATTGGATTGCATCAATATTCGAGGTATTGGATTGAATCAATATTCCAGGTATTGGATTGAATCAATATTTTAGGTATTGGATTGAATCAATATTCCAGGTATTGGATTGAATCAATATTTTAGGTATTGGATTGAATCAATATTCCAGGTATTGGATTGAATTGTGAAAATTAAAAGATTGAATTGAACCAAAATTTTATTTACCACTGCATTGAATGCCTTTTTCTATCTTTAAATAAAACCGTTATTTAAAGGATTAAACATATATTGCAAGGATTTAATTTTGCTACAAACGGCTTGCCATAGTGACCTTTTCCTTGAAGTATAAAGAGCGAGTCATTCTTAGTTTAATTTTGCTTCGTTAGCACTTTTTACTGAGTTTCCATCAGAGTCTGTTCCAGGTATTTTGAACATTTGTTCTTCAGAGGCATTTTAATCCTACTACTTTGCTTTCGCACTCTCAAGTCTCATTGGCTCAGTTCCTAAGATATTGATTTTGGCCTTGATCGCCTCACTGCACGAATACAATCAATCTACAGTACTGGCTGAAAGTATCCACCCATTTCCTGCATTATTGCCACGGGGCCTCCCCGCGTCATTGACGCGGTATTCCCGCACTTGACCGCGTGTTTATGTCGGTAAACCTGAGGACGGTATTCATCCTGCCGCGGCAACGTTTGGATGAGGTATTATCTCGGTAAAGAAGACGCGTTAGGTTTGGATAGCATTTTGTTTTCTGTTTCTTTGCAATGAAGTGTGTTTGAATGCTCTGTCTTGAATCTCCGCATTTTCATTGCAACGAAGCATTTGATAAAGCCGATCATTCATGTCAGTTACAAGATTGATAACACAAAAAAAATTTGGTAGCTGCATTGTATGAACTTCACCAAAAATATCTGTAACTTGGTAAAATATAGTGTCTCAGTTCTTTAACGCTGTGTTTTAAAAGCATTCCATTTTGCCAAGAAGAATGCGACAGAGCGTGTGTTCACTATCTGATTTCATGTCCACGCACCATGCAAATGACTAAAATTAACGCTCAAGGCCGGGATGGCTCTGAAATTCACTTTGATGAAAATAAACCGGGGCAATACATTTAACTTCAATTCCAATTTATTTTGTAGGCATAATACCATCCGTACTTCTCTGTTTATATGCGCTGTACTTTGTAGCGGACAGTTACAAAACCGGGTCAACTCCGATTGCTGAGTTAAATAAAAATGGCAGTTGTTCTTTATGCCTCATTCTTGTATAGATTGAATCAGCGATCCGACTTTTTCTGGTCCAAGTTTTGTCTCTGGTTCGTTGTGACTAATCGAGATGTAAGCTTATTTAATGTTATATTCATGGAACCTGCTTCAAGTTCAAACATTTTCTTAGGAGACCAAACCATGAATAAGAGAAACCTTCATCGGCTTTTTTACATCTACAGTATACCTGTTTAATAACAGCATTCCAAATGTAGCATAACTTAGAACAAAATGAAAGCAAGAACGAATCACAAAAACCAAACCACCATTTACCACTCAGCTTGTTTTGCTTGAGTGTGTTGGTGACATGTGATCAAACAGAAGTCTCCTGCTTTGAACATGGTTTACACTTCGGAATACATGTATGTAAAATGAAGAATCTTAGCTCTTGTGTAGACGACTCGAATTTAGTTCAATAAATTTATAAACTCTTGAGTGCTTTGCAAATCAAAAAGCTATCGGTCGATCAAATATTATTAGCCGCTTTGTAATTCGTCAAATTACTTTGGGTAACCAATGAAATTTCCCTGGTCCCACGGTATACTTACCGCTAAATTTGGGGGGTGGGGAAAAATTGCAAACAAGACGCTCAATAAACAATGGTCAAAATAGCTTTTGGCTTTAAAGGAAATGCGATATCTTAAAAGATGTATCTCAGCCACTGTCTTCATTGAGAGCTCAGTGAGAAAGTAACAACCCTCATAAGTGATCGCGATAAGGCTTGTTATTTGGCTTGTTACAATTCCGATCAAAATGTTGGAAAAAGCTCAAAGGTTGCTTTGCTGACAAAAGACAGGCCGCTATTTTCGTATTGAATTCCACAGTTTTTTGGAAGTAAGGGTTATGGTACAGTAATCTACGCATTTTTTGGTATCAACTGTCGTCTCTTTTATCTTTTACAGTACATGTACCTTTCAAAGAGTTTGAGTGTGTACCTAGTTTCTCCTGCTTCGTTTATCTGTATTTCCAGATGTTAGAATCATACCTGTTTGATTTCCACTGATTCTGACAAAGAATTAATACCGGTAAGCTTCTTTTTTGAGTGGTGACTGCTCTTTATTCTTGACGGCATTCAACACATGTCCATGTTATCTTCCTTTAGGCAAAGATTCCTACAGGGAAATATAATATTCGCTTTTATACACTTGATCAAAAGGAGAGTCGAAACCTTTCACCAGTTTAGGCTAGTAGATTTTTTTTTAACATTTCATGTGAGCTTTGGTGGAAATCAAAAGATGCTACATTTTTGATTTCCACTGATTCCTGACCTCTGTTCTTTCCAATACTAAGTCATGAAGTTGTGTTACTACTTTCAATGCATCAATTTTACAATTAAAAACAAATGAATGAACTAGAAGACGTGAACAGTTACATTTTTACCTGGAACTAGTAACGTTTAGCGCTTGTAGCTTACGGTAGTAGTAGACTGCTCCATCCAGTTGCTGTTCTAATCAAGTGACCTTCAAAACCCTGCGAACCCTATTAAAACGGCTCCGAATAGTATCGTCAGAGTTCGTGAAAGGGCTTACTAATAGTCCGCACAAAAAGGTCATGAACATTTTGAAAGAGCGAAACAAACTGCATCTAGAGGATAGGCATTTACATGTTAACTGTTTGACTTTGCATCGAGTGTGTTTCTTGATTCCGGATTATGATGGAGTTTACAAGCGACATTGATGAAACAATGCCACTCTACTCGATACACATACGTTACTTCCCTGAGGTATTACCTCGTCTGTTTTGCCACAGTATTTTTTCAATTGCGGTCGCACTTGTCTTTACCGTGGTGCTACATATTTTCACCCGTGGTGTACGCGAGGTGTGAGCACGTGGCAAAGACAAGGTTTTGCTGCAACCTGATGGGTCCATACATGTAGTTTCATGCGGTACTGTATCATCTTACAAAATTACACATCTTTTCATCTTAGCTTTTTTAGATTAAAATTTCTCTATTTTTCAGTCCCCACTGCACTATTATGCAACAGACTATGTCACGCACATTTCAGTTGGTAATTTCCCGCAGTAAACAAACTGGCGAAGAAAACTCTGCCATTATAACTTGCTCACCAAGTTTTTTAGTCAAAGAACAACAGTTAGAAGTAAGAATGGTTGTAATTGGTTAATGTCTATTCTGCCCTGATGTGACATACAAATTCTCCTTACTGGTGTATATCTATTTCTGTGAGAGGTGGTTGCTTATGAGAGGTGGTTGCAACCAGAGGATCAACTGTAATGATATAATTATAGTCTGTATTTTACTGACTGTTTTTCCCTTTTTCCCTCTCAGACCATGGTACATTTCACAAACAGTGGAACTATGCTTGTTGATGACTTAAAGCTGTTTCTTCATGGCCTTCCACCTGATTGCCAAGAAAGTACTTTAAAAGATTTCCTTGAAGGTACATGTTCACACAAATTATTAATAAAACTGTTGGGAGCCTGTTTTCCCCTAAATAAAATGCAGGATGTATTATGAGGCAAGATGCTAAGACATGGTACAACCCCTACTCATCTAGACTACCTTTTGGGTTCAGGATCACTGATAAACACTTGTCTAAGAAACTCCAAGAGAAAAGACCAGCTACCAGTGTTGAAAGTAATCGGATATCCTGTCAAGAACTTAGATTTTTTCTAAATGTACTCAGTAATGTTTTCTAAAATCATGTTGTTTTTAATTTTTGTTTGTTTTTGTGAACCTGAACATGTACATAGTTCCACAAAATGTCCATACCCACCCCAAGGAAGGTTAACGGAAATTCCAAGGGGGAGGGGGGTTTTACAAGGCACAATTTTTTAAAGGAAAGTATGACACTAAAATGGCATTTCTGCGGGGGTGGGGGTGGGGGGGGGGGGTTCAAGCTAAAAAACCTTCCATGGGAGGTGTATGGATATTTTCTGGAACAACACAATACATGTAAATGGAGTAAAAATTGTTATATTGTAATCCCCCTTGATAAACCTACTGTAGGTGCTTTTCGGGAAAACAATGACAAATATCTTTTAAAAATAAACAAAAATGTACTACTTTCACAAAACGCTAAATATTTTATCTTTCATAAAGCATTTCTATACTGGGGAGGAAAATAAGTACTCGCTGAGAAGTTTGGTGAGGGTCTACAGCCACTTCTTCAAACCCTAACCCAATTTCAAACCAGAATATGTGATTTTATCTGCAAGTAAAGTACAGGATACTGCTTTTGTTTGCCAGTGTTTTTCTGATTCTTTTTAGTTAAATGTTTATTACAGGGAACAAAGTCTGCCCAGATCAAAAGTTGAGTCTTTTACAAACCAAAAAGAAGGTTTATTTTTTTCCTCCAAAAAAAATTAATCTTATACCCCAGGGCTTATTACTCTGAGATCTGTGTTCAGTTAATTAATACAATTAAATAACACCGAATTTGGTCGATTTACCAGGTGTGTGCGGTTTTCCTGGTGCAGTCACTAAAGTTAGCATTCCCTCTACAAAGGTAACTTCTGACAACTTCAGATGTTTGGTTGTACAATTTATGACACTTAGTTAAGAATTGTTTTTCTACCCATTCCCTGCTTTGTGAAGTTAGCCAATGTTGAAAAAAAACACAAAAGAGGAAGAAGAAATTTTCCCAAGGAGATAATACATTGTTGCATGAGCTTAACCTCTTACCAAGCACCCTGTACAATAAAATGTAGGTTACTCAAATGATAAAATTATGTTCAAATTCCTGCAGTTAGACATTATTTTAAATAACTGCAGTAGCATTTATATGGAGATGTAGTTTTAGTTAAGTTATTTTGGTGATATTTTGTATCCTCGTAGGGTAAGTAAAAGTACATGCAACCTGGCCTACAGTACATGCATCTGTTAACACCTTAATTCTTTTCTTCCAGACATATGCTTTTGTGACACTTGCTGATGCAGTAGTAGCAAACTGTTTGCTAGGAACTGTAAGTATTCATTAATTAATATCTAGTCTTGTATTAAACTGTATTTGATATTTAATTTTTGGGCACAAAATACGCATATTTAAGTGTAAAGCAACAAATTAAATCTAATGCAAATGAACCAATGTACCAATTGGAACTTAAAATAAAGTAGAAACGGCATTTACCATGCAAAAAAGGTCGTGTCTGATAGCCCAGTGCTAGATAAGCTTTTTTCAATTAACATTAAATGAGTGAATACTCTCTTGCTTGCCTGGAAGGCAAGTGAATTTTTTTGGGGAAAATATTTTTAGGACATTCAAATTACAGATTATGGAGACAGATAATGCTTAGAAAATGTTTTTCTGGGGCTTGTGAGAATGAGTTTTGAACTAGTGCCACATAGTTACACCCTGCAAGCACACCATGCAAATATGAGGAACTTTAAATTTAACTTTAAATACGTCCATTCATAACACTTTGCACTAATCTTGTTGACTTGCAGTTTCTGATGCAAATTCAAATTACTTTTTAAATTATTTATTATATGTTAATTTAATAATCAAGAGGTGCTACCTTGAAAAAGCCTTTTCTCTTAATTAATATGGCCAATATGGTGCAAATATTTGTATAATAATGCTTAAATGCATCTATTCCCAAGCCTCACATTTATTTGAAAAATCCTTTGTTTGGAAACTTTGACACAAAGCTTGTGAGCGTATTTATGCATCATTTTATACAACATATGTATATATGTTTGGAAGAAAAATATTAATGGTCAATTACCGATTGATTGAAAACAAAATACTTGGCTCTAATAAATTTAGAGGTACATAGTTCTGTCTGCATCTAAACTGAAACAGGTTGGAATGTGGAAATACGGGCAAAAGGTTGTCCAAATTGCAGTTTTCATGGTCCAGTCGCCATGGCCGGGTGGACATTTCATCCCTGTTTTCATGCTTGAAAATACTATCTTAATGTTAAATGTGTTCCATCCATTTTGGGTTAAGGCAGGGGGATGTGTTGCAGGTCAAAATGAAATTCAGGTTAAAATGATTTTAACCTCATTTGATGCTCAATTTCCTTTGTCTTCCAACCCTACTTATTCATGATCCATGAGTAATTAGGGTTAAGATTCATTTTAACCTGATTTTCATTTTGACTTGCAACACATATATTCATGCTTAGTTGTTTCCCATCAACAGACACTACTGTACTGTGATGACAGTGGGCACTTCTACCAAGTGAAGGCCTGTCGTTATGTTAAACGACAATTTAGAAGAAAGGAGGTGAAGTATGATGTACCACCAAAAGAAAGAATCGATTCCAAACCAGTAAAGTACATGTACACACCTCCAGAACATGTACATCAGTTTACACCTGACTACAGCATGCTTTTGCTCTCTAAACCAAAGAGAAAGAGAAAAAAGGGAGATGATTTAACAGTCTGGTTTGGTGGTGTTGGTTCAGCTTCATTTAAGAAGAGACCAAAGCCAAAGAAGAAGAAGAAGAAAAAGAAACAGGTTTGTCTGGTCAGGTGTTTTGGTTGTAGTGCACTTGAACTTATGTAGTGGCAGATATTAACATGAAGGGGATACATAACATATCATTTGCTGGGTGGTACAGTAGGTCCGTATAGTGAAAAACTGTAACTGAAGATGAATGCATGTGAGGCAAATAATCGATCTGCAAGACACTGATGAATCCCAATATTTTGCAATAACAGAGTTCAGTAAATTGTTTTATCATTTGATCACCAAGTTTGTTTTCATAGTTTGAGTTACTCTCTGACAGCTCAAGAAAGCGATCTACTTACCTTTTTTTCACACAGGAGCGTGTGTACATCTGTTGGTAATTAATCTACGTATGAGCAGAATAGTATAATTTGCAGCGAAACACATTTGTATGGTATTACACATGAGCAGACCAATATATGCTGACCTGTGGTTATTTGCAGGTTTTGTGGTGGACTTTTGGCCAATGAAAAGGAAGAAAAAAATGTCTTGAATGATAATGGGTGTTAGTGAATAATATTATTAGCCAAGGGTAACTTAAAAAAAATACTACTGCCAGTGGTAACCTATTCCTGATCATCAATCATTATCATGTGTGTTTGATAATATCTAGTGCCTGTTCTAATGGTTACTAGCTAGTGTTTGTTAACTTTCCTTTAGGTGTCAAAGCTGGAGCTTCACAAAAGTGAGTCATTTCAGTTTGGTAATTTATGTCCAGAGAGCAAATGTAATAGTGGCAATGCGGCGGTTGCTACATCTACAGCAGGAGTAGTTGAACCAGTGCTGCCTGCACGGGAAACCAGCCCAGAATCAGGCAAACAAGAAGAAAATGTTCCTGTGGTGGAAGTTATACACGCAGAGGATCAGATGGCAGGGGTACATGTAGTTGAACCAGCTGTGCTGCCTGTACATGAAACTGGCCCAGAATCAGGCAAACAGGAAGAAAATGTTCCTGTGGTGGAAGTTATACACGCAGAGGATCAGATGGCAGGGGTACATGTAGTTGAACCAGCTGTGCTGCCTGTACATGAAACTGGCCCAGAATCGGGCAAACAAGAAGAAAATGTTCCTGTGCTAGAAGTTATACACGCAGAGGATCAGATGGCAGGGGTACACATAGTTGAACCAGTGCTGCCTGTACAGGAAACTGGGACAGAATCGGGCACACAAGAAGAACCTGTTCCTGTGGTGGAAGTTATACATGCAGAGAATCAGATGGCAGGAGTACATGTAGTTGAACCAGTGCCACCTGTACATGAAACTGGCCCAGAATCGGGCAAACAAGAAGAAACTGTTCCTGGGGTGGAAGTTATACATGCAGAGGATCAGATGGCAGGAGTACATGTAGTTGAACCAGTGCCACCTGTACATGAAACTGGCCCAGAATCAGGCAAACAAGAAGAAACTGTTCCTGGGGTCGAAGTTGTACACCCAGAGGATCAGAATGCCACCAAACCAGTAAGCAACAACCGGTAAGATATACTGTACCATTGTGTCATCCTCAAATGAGAATAGAACATTTTACATTTGCTGATTTACTGTACTTTCTGTCAAATTCATGCACATCCATTCACATTCGTGAACATTCAACTAAATATAGAGAGACAGAAAAAAATGACACTGACTTTTTTTTTTTACAGCTCACAAACTCAGGTCATTATTGAGCATAGCTACCTTGGTCCTCTGTGCTTACAGTTTACTAACCCGCCCTCAGTTGTTGATGTAAAAAGTGAGATTATGGAGAGAACTGGACTTCCAACCAAACACCAAGATCTTTACTGTAATGGAAAGAAGGTAAGACTGAAAAAAAAAGAAGACATATTTACCACCTAATAGTTACTTTCCACTGAAACAGACTTGAAATTTTCAGAATAAATGTAAATCACTTAAACCTTAACTTTAACAACACTTTTATATTTTCTAAGAATAAGATAAGATTTATACGTATGCTGATTTACATGGACAAGCTAATGTTGTGCAATGTCGGTTAGTTCCCAAACTTCTAAACTTCTAATAAGAAGGCTGTTCAAGGTGCGCTTTGGCAATCGCATTTATTGAGAAGGGTTTCAAACCTGAACTGCAAAGCAACCTTGTAATTCTTTAGCTTCTAAGTTCCCTAATGTTCCTTTGCCTCTGATGTTTCTTGAATTTTTTTCTACAGCTATGTGGCAGTCAAAGTTTAAGGCCCCTCATCGATTATAATCAAGACAGTCTTACACTAACACTCTCTACAGGGTCTCTTAAAGGTGGAGGTAAGAATAAACGCAATTCCAGTCGTGAAGTTGGGTAGAAGGTTTGCCTTATACGTGAACAAACTCATCAGTCTCTCTCGCTAGTAATACCACCTTTTGTGGTTGATTTTTGTGTGGCTTACAGGAAGCCACACTATGTCATGATCGGATTTCTTTATTTATTTGTCTACGAGAGTACGAGAGTCAGTCACGTGGGCTTGTGTCCCATTGCGCACTAGTCTGAGTCAGCCATTTCGGTTGTAAGCACGGTTTCTAGTTCCCTCTGCAATTAGTTTTAAGGTAAGTCGTTCATTTTGAGCTTGGTGTTGAGTTCTGCATCTTTTCATTTCTTTTACGTGTCGAAAATCTAGCTTCGTAATTAAGTACAAATAATGAAACCCGTTTGCAATTGTTGTTTCACTCTCGGGTGTTCATGCAAGTCGACAAATCGAGACAACGGGAGTAAAGTTCCTCGCGAAAGCTAGGACAGACTTTGCATGTGTCCAGTGCAGGTTCTACAGGAGCCATTGTACCTTTAAAAGCCAATATTCATTGTTTTGAACCGTCAGGAGTTTAAAATGTCTCCATCGGTGACCACAAATTCAAAGACAGTACCACTTTAGCTTGAAAACAATATAAATCACAGACGCCTTTACAAGACTTTCGGAAACAAGACGGTAATATATTTAGTAGTATAGAGGGGATTAACCAAATACCATTTCGCAGAGGGAGCTTTATTTCGCCTTATCGCAGCCCCCACCATCAAGTCCGGCCCTCACAAGCTCGGGCCGGTTGAAGTTGGGGGCTGCGAAACGGCGAAATTCAGCTCCCTCTTTGAAATAGTATTTGGTTAATCTCCTCTATACTACTTACAACAAAGGAAAGCCTCATATTAGAAACAAGCGAGCCCGTTGTTATACCGCCCGAGCCGGGATGACTCGAGCGTCAAACAAGTGCGGGTGGCTGATGCGGGGCCGGAAAGAAAGCTGCCAACTTTCCGTGGACATTCAAAGCCTCCCTCCAGAGCTTCGTGAGATGATTCTCAAGGAGTACATCGCTATAAAAATTAAGGAAAAAAAGGAAATGGGTTGGGACAAGGTCCACGAGCATATTTCAAAACTGCCTTTCTGTCAATACATGCAGCAGATTGTGCCAATGATAATTTGCTTTGAATATCTGAACTGCTATTTCGAGGGTTGTTGTTTCCCCTGTTTCGAAAAGGAGGGAACTCTTCATAAAGCATCGCTAAGCCCGCCGATGGAGTGAATTATTCCTCTCATAGAAGCCAACCATGATTACAAGAATTTTTTAAAAGTATGCTCCTGGGATGGTTATGATTGGCACGAGTGGTTCCTTTTTGGCAGGGAGCGTTAGCGAAAAAAGGCGGCGACGATATAACCTCCGGTCGAATGAACATTTAAAAATTCACGGCTTCGTTTGCATATTATAAAAACATGATTGTCAGTGTTCACTTGATTGCGTTTCTTGTGAATGAATATTTCACGCCTGAGTGGCAGAGACACGTGCGTGATATTACACGCGAAGTTGTTGATTGCTTTCATGGCGCGCTTCCGGTTGTTTAAGGCCTTCAGACAACAGCTTCCTGTTGCGAATTCCTGATGGTTTCAATTAAAAGCTGGTTGCATTCCTCTTGGCTTCAGTTGAAGCCGTCAGGAATTTTCAAAGCCATCAGGAATGTTGAAGCCAAGAGGAATTTTACAGTCAGATTTCTATTTTTTGTCCACAGTTTGTTAGAATACGGTATTTCTTCTCGGCCTGGTCAATAAAAATAACACTTTTCACCTTTTTTCGAGGAAAAATTGGGCACGAAACGCGGTAGAACAAAGAGATTTCACTAGAGCGATAAAAAGAAACAGCTGATCAAGGGATTTTCCCTATTTCACACTTGACTGCGGCCCCCTCTACGCGTGAAGGTAACGCGGTGTAACACAATCACCTGTTTTTGATAAGACAAAGAGAAAGTTTTGTGTTTTTTTGCTCAAAATTTAGTTCAAATCTGCTGTTTAATCCGCAAGTTTTTTTCTATATTCTTCCCGAACCTGGTCCCGAACCTGGTTTCTTATTTTTTCAATATCTGGCTGGATTGGATTTGTTTGTATTTGCGCAAAGTTCGAGCGTAAAGTCTCTTTAAACTGGCGATATTTCTGCATTTCACGTGTGATCAGTTGAAACTCCGTGTCAGAAACCCGATTATCATTATGAGCCTGTGAGACGGCGAGGTTTATCCAGTCATGTTTCCCGATAGCCAGAGAGTGGATTCTCGAGTGTTTATTGACTTTGCGTTCAAGCTTCTTGTTGACAACGGACAGGCCAGTGAAAACTGCGCCAGATAAAGTGGCTATCCCGGCAACAGGCGCGCCGACAACGATTCCAACACCAGTGAGTGATGTTGCAACAGCCCCAGAAGACAGAGCTGCCGTGACAGCGCTAAGGCCAACCACGGAATAGTGAAGCGCTTTCCGGGCTTTTTTGTATTTTTTCAACACAAGCCTGTAATGGTCGACCTCAGCAGATATTTCTTTTTCAATTCTGCTTATCTCGGTTAGCCGGAAATTCTCGGCATTTGTCGTTTCGGGAAGGCTTGGATAGATTCTTCTTTCATTCTCGGCAGGCGGCGCGCTTGGTGGCAACAGATTTGCCGAAGACATTGTGTATATATAGAAATTTAATTTAACTCTAATTCAAAAAGAAGAGGGAAGCCTTTGAAATCAAAGAGTTCGCCATTTTCATCTTTCACGCTAATGGTGAGGCTATTTATGAACTCATCTGTAGAGCAGTCTCGCAAAACCTGTTGCGGAGAACCCTGGTAGCTTACCTTTTCATAAGGCTTCCCTTTCACATCAAACAGGGCTAATACATCTGACCTTTTGCCATTGAACAGATTCCGTTCTGTGTCGATCAAATTACAATGAATAAAATATGTCGTTGGAGCTGTAAGCCTTTTTACGAATGTTATAAGATTCAACTTTCGCCCAATACCAAGCAAACCGGCTAAATCGCGATCAAGTTCTATCGGCTTTAACCCCAAATTTTTGATTACAAGCTGGCCAGCAGGTTGGTTTATTTCTGTTTCCAGTTTATATGAATATTTTGCGAACAGATCGTTTATTTCTTTTGCCAAGCTTTCTAAATTATAATGCCCTGGGGTTATTTTACTAACTGACAAAGCTCTATCTTTGTTTTTATCTCCCATGGAACCTGGACCTTCTTTTTTCAAAGTGTCCCAGCTGTTGTACAAACTGCAAGATATGAGTTTCATGAAATGCACTTTCGATATCGGTTTTTCAAAAGATATTGTCCCTCCGTCTGTTGCGTGACAATAGTGAGAACAACCATTTTTATATTCAACAAATAAAATTGTGTTCAAATAAGATGGCCAATTTGTGGAATGGTCCTGCGTTAAAAAAAGCGGAGGCGGCGAAGAAAAAGGTGTGGACAAACTTTTTAAACCGCTTCCCCAAAGCGGACAAAAGCCGGTTCGTTTCGCAAGGAAGCGTCGACGAGAAAAATAACGTGACCGCGGAGGTGTTCTTCAAAGAAAGCGAAGACTCGTTTCAAAGCGTCTTCGGCTCAGACAGAAAATATTGGAGCGCCGAAATGAAAGAAGCGTTTGGTTTGGGAGACAGCGGGGGTTTTCCTTACCAATTGTCGCCGCTTGGCTCAAAAATTTCATTGGCCATCCCTGCGGTACCTTTCGAAGGCAAATCGCCAAGCTTGAAGAAAATATTCGACGACGCAATCCAAATCTACGTCACGGCTGACCAATATTTCACAACAAAATTCAGAGAAATATTCCAAGAAACCAAACTCAGGCACACTTCTGCAGCCGAATCAAAACACTGGTTAGGAGGGCCTGACATGAAATATTGGCCGCAACAGCTCAACTTCGCGGTTTTCTGCGCGACACAGGGGTGCGGAGTTTCTCGCGAAATCTTTGACAGCGGAATGAATCTCCCCCCGCAGATAAGAGCTTTCTACAAATTCCACGTGTATTTCACGGTCAGGCGAATTTTGTTCCAGCTAGGAGGAATTCAGAGCATGAGCGCTTTGCCCGGAGACCCGCCTTTCAACCAATGCAATAATCATTATGACGTTGCTTCGTACAAAAGGATATGCAACGAGTTCGGTATAGACCCCTCGAGCGATTTCCGCTACACGCACGGGGAAAACCACGGTCTGGGAAGCGTTTATGTTTACGTGTCCGGCGCCGGCGCGTCGAAAACTGACTATCAGTACCCGGGATGGAACAAATTCAGCGATGAAGGCGGGAAAGCTATAAAAGGGGACCTGATTTATTACATCGAGCCGGGGGCCGCTTCTGATACCCAATCGGACTGGTTCGCGCCAAACACAGCATCAAGTTTGACACAGGCGGGCTTGGCACGAATCAAGCAGTCAATTGAGGCTTTCATTTATTGCATCCTAGGCGCGCAAGTCAACGTACGCAGCAGTATTCTTGGTTTGGGTTGCCGGGCGAGAGAAGCCCAAAGCGAGTTCCTGGTGTTGATGGAAAGCGCGATTACACAGCCCGACCTGGCCGCGAGCGTGCAAAGGTACCAGCTCGCAGTGGATCAAGCGAAGGTCAGGCTCAATCTCGCTGTAGCTCCCCTGGCCTGGCTCATGCCCGCACAAATGATAATCAACACCGCAAGCACAATCGGTTACAACAACAAGCTGAAATAGGCGGTCTCTGGGATGAAACTGGGACTGAACAACGAGGTAAATCAAGACACAAAAAAATGTGGGCTCAAAATCATGGCAGGAGGCCCATCAAAAATTAACCCGCCCAACAGCCATCCGTCCAACCCGATACACAAAGCCGCAACAGCCGAATCAAGGAAACCATCTTCAGCCGAAACTCAGCAAGCACAGCCGACGGCGCAAAAAATTGAGCCCACGGCTCAAGATAAAACACCGCAACACGAAATTAACAAAACGGCGGTAATTGTCGGTGTAGTTGGATTATCGGCGTTGCTGTTCATGGCTTGGAGGTAAAGTTAACGCTGCTTCTTAAAATATTGTTCGAACAAAAAGGCCACCGCGGCAAGAATGAGCAGCCAGGTGTGCTCGGCCAGAAACCTGACGACTTGGCCGGCGGCTTTCAACAGGAAGCTCACAATCGAGCCAATCAGCCCGGGCAGCAGAGAACCAAGTTTCGCGGCAACATCTTTGAGGCCATTTCCCAAAGCTTTGCCGGTGGCTTTCAAACCTCTGGTGAGGGCCCCGATGACAGCTCCGATTGTGGTCCCGGCGGCGAGAAGAATAGTGGTCAATGTCACGCCATGTTTTTTGAAGATTTCCTTGACCCCTTCCAAGAGAGGCCGCCCCCTTTCCCTTTCCGCAATCAGAGTTTGCAAATGCGCGATCTCCTCGTTTCTTTCTGCCACTCTGTCTTCTGCGGCTTCTTTTTCGGAGGGCGAGGCAATCTCATCTTGGATGATCGCCTGGTCTTCCTCGTTTTGGCGCTGCAGCTCGCTTTCCTGCTCTCTCAGGTCGTCCAACGGTTTTGTTTGGTTGAGCCTTTCTTCCATGGTGTTTGTTTCACTTTCTTTATCTGCGATGCTGGCCCTGAGTCTGTCGACCTTGGCTTGTTCCTTTTCTCTGTTTTTTGCTTGTTTTGTAAGCGAATCCAATTCTTTTTTCTTGTTTTCAAGATCGGTTTGATAGTTCTTTTTCAGTTGTTTCAGCCTTCTAAGCTCTGCTTCGCTTTCAAAATTCGAACCTTGTTCATCCTGAATGGCCTCAATCTCAGCATCAGTTTGCTCGATTTTACCTCTCAGAACTTCCACTTCTTTCTTTTCTTCCTCTCTTTGCGAAGATAGTGTTTCCGCCTGTTGTAGTTGGTTTTCAGCTTCTGCCAGTCTTTGTTTCATTTCTCTGATAGTATCCCGGTCTTCTTCAATGACAACTCTACCCGCAGTGTGTGCATGCATAGGTTTTTGCCAGCTTTGCGATGTCTTTTATCAAGAAAGCGTGGCCTTCGTAGACACCTATCGTCAAAATGTTTTTGATTTTGGGGTTCGGGTTTGTTCTGAGATGCCATATCACTTCACCGTCAACCAAACGCTCAGGCTCGTAGACACGTATTCCGAGCCAAGATGAGACAGGCGAGCCCTCGTTCAGATGGCCTTCCATCTTGTCCAACTCATCTAGAGACGTTTTTCTGAAGTTTGGTGGAACAGCATCGAGTTTGTAGAAACTCTGGGCCAGTCGTCGGGCTTCTTTTGTACAACGGTCTGTGCGCGCCCCTCGGTGCACAGCGAGGCACCGCCATAGGCACAGGTTGTCGTTATACACGTCCAAAGATACCATCGCCCGGCTATGGGCAAGGTCGCGCAGCCAGTCAGGCAAAGTTCCCACCAAAGGCTTCCTGTCAAGCACAACCTTCACGTCAACCTTGAAAAAGTTTTCAAAAACCCACTTCGTGTTGGGCCTGTCGGTTTTTTCAAGGTCGAGACGCAGTTCTTCCTGGCATTTAAGCCATTTTCCCGCTCCTTCCAGTTTGTCAAACCACTGTGAGCCCTTGGGGCTCGAGTAGTACACAATAATCGTTCCATCCTCAATGTTGCGCAACTGGTACGCGAAAACGTGCCTCAGATAGAACGACGTGCTTACTCTTTCGCGTATCCTCGCCATAAAGTCTGGTGTGAGGTTTCTCCCCAGACCTCTGATGAAGCGCCATCGAATGTAACGCCGGCCTGTACTCTCTTCCCCTTCTTTCTCTGCATCATCGAACAGGTCCAGAATCTCCTTCTGGTAGTCTGTCACTGTTCTGGTTTTCCGTGCAGGGAAGGGGTCGAACTCACTCAGAAGGGCTTGCGTTTTTCTCGACTTTCTTTGGCGTGGAGGAGCTCCTGGCTGGTAAGGCTTCGGAAGTAGTGGCTTTTGCAGACGCGCCTGCGTTTCCTGAGAAATTGGTTCTTCCATCACGTTCTGGACAACCTTCCTTACTGCTGGCGCGTTTTCTGCAAGAAGTTGATCCAAATACTGCAATGTCGCTGGATATATTTTTGCGAGTTCTTCTTCCAGTCTTTCTTGATTGTTGTAAGCCATAGTGCCTTACGTTATAACCTAAGATACATTTCTCTAAATGATGTGTTTCTTTCTTTCAGCTCGAACAAAACAAGTTCAAAATTTTTTTTTGCTTTTTCACGCTTGCGGATAAGACGTTGTTTTAGTGCGTTACCGCCGCAGGGCTTGCAGAGACGGTAGTCGCACAGAAGACCGACTCCGCAAACTCTGCAAGGCTCTGGCATTTTCATTCCTTTTTTCAGCTGGTAGTTGTGCTGCCCGCAATAAGCCCCGTAACAACGCTTTCCGCAGCTTTCTTTCCGGCCCCGCATCAGCCACCCGCACTTGTTTGGCGCTCGAGTCATCCCGGCTCGGGCGGTATAACAACGGGCTCGCTTGTTTCTAATATGAGGCTTTCCTTTGTTGTAAGTATTATAGAGGGGATTAACCAAATACTATTTCAAAGAGGGAGCTGAATTTCGCCGTTTCGCAGCCCCCAGGTTCAACCGGCCCGAGCTTGTGAGGGCCGGACTTGATGGTGGGGGCTGCGATAAGGCGAAATAAAGCTCCCTCTGCGAAATGGTATTTGGTTAATCCCCTCTATACTACTTATTTCATCTCTTTACATTTGGATAGAATTAGTGGAATTACTTGTTTACAAATGTAAGTCACGGAAGAGGTCATTCAACGATCAGTTGACTGTAAAGCCGTCGATTTGCGGAATATACTTTTACCCCCTTGAGTAAGTACGCTTCTTCGCCTCAGTTTGAATATGAACTGACCTTTTCTCCTTGTCCAATTTAGATATTCAAAAGTGAATTGAATTACCATATTAGAGTTGATTTGCATTTGTTTACTGTACGTAGAAATCATAATCACATACTTCGAAAAGTAAGCTTATTATATTTGGAGATTTAGACAACGATTTCTTTGCTATTTTCTTAAATTAACATTGTTGACCATACATTAATGTGATGTATGGATTTGTCTTATTTAAATTTGTTTAGCCATATATACAATCAGTTTTATTTAAATCTGGATTATTGCATAATACAATTTGAGTTTTCATTGGCTTGTTAGCCGTAATACTAATATATCATTCAGGAATTATGCCATGCTCTACAAATATGGTAAGTTTATATGTATAATTTAATTATTAAAAACAATTATTGGATGAGGTTTTTGTGATATCCAGAATAATCAAGTTCGAGGTAAGTGTAATCAGCCAAAGCCGAAGGCTGAGGCTGATAACACTAACCGAGACCTTGATTATCTCGGATATCACAAAAAATGAATCTCATAGTTGTTTTATTATGCTTTGTCTGAAAGAAAATAACGACAAACGCATTATCACGCCGAACACAGTTTATTTTCGACAAGCCATGTTCTTACTTGAACTTGACACTGCTCTCGGAAATCATGCATTACGTGCGCAACCTACGGATTATTCACTAATCTGCTAGCAGATTAGTGAATAATCTGTAGGTTGCCCTGTTTCCCAGAATTAATTATAGGCTTTTAGCCAATGAGAAGACAGATGGTGACTACAATGTATAATAAAAACGATTATTGCACTCACGCTTGTGGGATATGAAATGATCATAGTCAACTCAATGCTACATGCCTCGTTGGTTATCCATCGTCTCATATCCAACCTGCACTCATGGAATGACCGTTAATTATTCGCGGGCTTCATAGGGAAAGCTTTGTTGGGAATCCACTCAATTTAGAGCTATTGTGGTTATGCTTTGATATGGTGTGAGCTTGTACTTTGTGGTATAAATGAAGCTAAAATATTATTGATTGAATGATTGACTGATTGATTGAATGATTGACTGTTTGATTGATTGATTGATTGATTGATTGAAAGATACCTACACTCGAGTAACAAATATCTCATCTCATCAGCTAGCACAAAAAATGGCAAATGCTCCCCAATTAACCGATTGCCTACATTTTAAAGGGCTTGCTTTGCAGCAGGAAATAATACAATGAATGTATAATACAATGAATCAGTTAATCTTTCGCTGATTTTGCTGACTTTCACAAATAGTGTGCTAAACCCTTGAGAAAAATTCATATTTCTTTTTTTTTTTTTTTTTTTGGTTAAGTTTGGTTTGTGATATATTTATCAAGGGTTACTATTCTCCGATTTACCACTAAAGCTTTAAATTTAGCTTACCATTCTCATATTTTACGATTTTACCGTAAGATTTTTCCGTTACAATTCTACGATTCTTCCGATTCTGCGATTTTACCAAAACGTGTCATTTCTCTGCACACGCTTAAAGAACGAGGTATATATATGGTTTGTTTACCTTAAGATTTTTATGAAAGTGATGTGCCGATTCTACGATTCTAAGATTTTACCTTAAGATTTTTATGATATTGATTCACCGATTCTACGATTCTTCCGATTCTGGGAATAATCTTATAATCAAAAGAATTGTATAATCTGAAAATCGGAGAATCGTTTAGAATGTGCATTGGAGAACCAAAGAATCGGAAAAATCGTATGTCGAAATGCATATTTTACTATTCTCCGATTAAGCCATAATCGCACTCTACTGCAAGGCCTTAGTTATAAGCTGAAACAATAAGTTTCAATTACTCGCAAATTAGCAAATACATTTACAATACAACAGCATCTCATTTACCATATCGTAACTACTAGTACGATAAAACGAAATAATTGGAAGCCCCACATGAGCACACTTTGTGATTCTCTGTAATAGCACCCTATTCTCTAAAATACCTCATATTTTCACCTTCTACTATCGATCACTATCGATCAAAATCGTAGTACTGTGTTTCATTTTTTTCATGATAATTCAGTTTTATCCTAATTAAGAGTATAACTTGTAAGCCACACATGTACGTACTGCGGACCGATTTTTTCCAAACGTAGATTACTCAGCTTTGCCTTAGTCTTCTGGTCATGACTTTAAGGGCTGACTTTAGCGATGTGCGAGTCAATTCTGTCGGTAACTTTGTTGTATTGCTTTTGTACAAACAAAGTCCATCCAACTTCCATTAATGCTTCATGTCTATTCAGGAACTCCAAGTACTTATCATTTGCTGTCAACGGTTATACAATTGCTTAGTGATGTCTCTAACGCTTGCTGAACTTTACGAAGAGCAGGAATCGCGTCTTCACCAGCGTCGTGTGAATCCAGCAAATGAACTGCTTCGTCAACCAGTGTTTTGAAGACTGCCTCAGTCGTGTTTCGCTTTACAAATGCTTGATCGATCATCCTCCTAGTTTTACCGAAATCTAATTTAGCCAGCTCTTGACGATGGACTTCTTGTTTTGCGGCGATCTCGTGAGCTTTTTTTGCATTTGCATATCGAATGTAATGCTCCATTTTTTCGCTAAACGATCGTTGTAACTCCAATATCCACTCTTCGTTCGCTTCCACTTCGCCGTTTTCCAGAAATATCGTGTACGCATCATGTTTGGATTCTACGTTCCTACAAGCCTCGGTTGGCTTATCGCAATTCCGTTTGACGATCTCTACTCCTTTATCGTCATCGAATGATTTCCTGAGTTCTTTGAGTTTTCTTATAAAACGGCCTTTCGCAGCGCGTCTCTGACTCTTGGCGTCTTCAGCCATCCGTCACTGTCATCGGGCTCGAATGTTTCGCTCGCTGTACAATTCACCGTTATCAAAGTATCAGTTGACGCTTTAGTCACAACAATTTAATTCCATTCGTTGGTAATTACTTCGAAACCTAGAAATATGTGTAAAGGCATGAACAAACATGAACCTAAACGAAAGAAACGTCAGCAGGTCGATGCATTATGACTAACACTTACCCGGTGGCTCAATAGAGTTACAGCAGAACGAAACTACAACTCAAAGTCTGCCGTAACCGTTACAAGAACGCTCATTGCGAAAAACTGGCGATGAAACCTCCGCCATTATAACTTGGTCGGCTATCTTTTAAGTCAAGGAACATCAGGTAGAGGTACGAACGTCAAATTCTCGCTACTGGTGTATATTTATTTCTAACACTACGAATGGAGACAATTTGTTTCAGTGAGTTAAAAAAATGCGTTGATGTCAATTTCTTTATTTCCTCCTACCTGCCTTTTTAATTCAGTTTGCATTTTTGACCTTGTGTAAAATACATGTGTTACATGCATTTGTTAAGGCAATCCGTAAAATCAACAACTGATGTCATTGGGAAAATTCCCGCGCACCTTGTCGCGAAACGTCGAACTTTTACGTGACTCGCGTGACCATTGTTTGGAAAGACTCCCCTATTTCACTACCCGAGTTTTTCATCAGGAAATAAAGTAGCTCTGAGCGCTTTAACTCCCAGGCCCAGTTCGCAGCCCTCTAAGCATCTTGATTCATAAATATCATAATCGCTGCATACCCAGTTTCAAGTCAAGTAAGCGACGGACCTCGGTGTTACTGTTAAGAGGGGAGGGAAGGGGAGTACACTGTTCATTGATGGTCTGTGCAATCGTCGAAAACACGAACGAAGAAAATAAAATTATCCACCACGAACAAAAGAAAAAAATACTACAGGGAAAACCTCACTGACGTTATGGTGAAACAAAATGGCCGGGAAAGTTATCGAACCCACCCCAACCCTGTTCAAAAATAAAAAAATCCGACCCTCGCATTCGTCTTCAGTTCGGAGTCAAATAAATCCTGCAAGTCATATACCGTATTCGCGACTTAGTTTCATCACTTACATTGAGACATATCAAGCAATTTCTTGAATGTCTGCGTAGGAGCTTTTGTCGTTACAACATGCATCTATAAGTAAATAGAGAAGGAAAGAAACATGACGTTAAAGACACTCCTTTGTTGAAGAGATTACACCACTTAAGAGCAAAAGTACACGATCTTGTTTCCTCAGATTGGTACACCCCTCATAAATACCAGCCGGTTTTGTTATTCTATACATATATTCCATACATTTCCTTACACACATTTTCCTTATAACCACAATTTAAGACTGAGTGTACTTCCACTGCAGGACTTGTCACGATGGAGTACACTTCAGAGCAATTGAACTATTTTCGCATCTGTTACATCGTCTTTAAATTGGTTCCCAAAGGACTACGACAAGTCTTCAAGCAAGAATGGGATTTCCGTTACAACCCAACGCCTGGAGAATGGAATGACACGCCAAAGAATGGGTCAGACTTCTCCAAGACCGAGTCTCCGAAAAGCTGTTCGAAGAATGCGCGATATCTGGCGACTATAAAGAACGGTAACACGGAAGAGTGGGACTGTAGCTGTTTGTTTTTCGCGATCCTGTTCTCAGATAGCATTGGAACAACGCTGAGTACAGCCATCAAGAAAAAAGTCGATGATCTTCGCCTAGTCCGAAATGACATCGCTCATATCACCGAGGCGAAACTTACTGATGTTGAATTCAGGGGTCATGTCGGAAGAGTGTTGCTGGCGTTCAACTCTTTGAGGCTTCCGATCAGTGATATAGAGGCGGTTAAAAACCAGACGAACTTCCCCACGGCAGAAGTAAAGAACTTGATGGCACAGGTTGCTAATCTTCAATCGGAATTAGAAGAAATTAAATTTGATTTACAAGTGGCACAAGACACGATACAGGAAAAGGAAGAGCAGGTTGAATGTCTTACGCAAGAGATTAATTCCAAAGTCGAGTCTTTCTGCAATCTCACTTTCAAGCCATCTCACCGCATCATCAGACGTTCAGATGACGTCACAAGGATCATGGCAAAAATGCGAGAGCTTGACGATGGAAGTAACGGAGCAGTCAGTACCATTTATTTATCAGGAAATCCTGGATGTGGCAAAACGCAACTTGCGCGTCAAATTGGAGAAGAGTTCTTTACAAAAGGATCAAGTGAAAGTGAAGGCTTAACGTTCGTGGCAACCCTGAATGCCGAAACCCTTGAAACGCTAGCTGACTCGTACCTGAGTCAAGCTAAACAGTTGGGAATTACTGAATACGCCCTCGCCAAACTGGCTACCGCAAAAGAATCTAACCCCAAGGAAAGAATTCAGCAACTCCGGTGTTTAATTTTCCCGCAGTTTAAACAGTTCTCAAAATGGTTAATAATAGCAGACAACGTTGTTAACCTGTCCTTGGTTTATGAGTACCTACCTCAAACCACCAGTAAAGAGAGGGGTCACGGTCGGGTGCTGATTACAACTCAAGATAGCAGTGCGATTCTAACAAATGCTCCTCATACTTACCATGAGTCACTCAGGGAAGGACTGCAGCCCGAGGACGCAGTGGAGCTATTGAAACAAGTATCGGAAATGTCCAATAACGAGGGAGCTCAAACGGTTGCTAATGCTCTAGACTATCAGCCGCTTTCCTTAGCAGCAGCTGCAACTTACGTGAACTTTGTGAGTCGTTCTTCAACCTATGACTGGTCAAACTTCCTGACAACGCTTGCAAATGTCAAACGTGAAGTAACAGAGGAACGTCTTACTCAAGTGAATCCTGCGTATCCGAAAAAAATGACTGAAGTAATTCAATTGGCAATAGAAAAAACTTCGAAAAGCGATGAAGTTCTTCGCCAGACATTTCTCTTTTTCTCGCTATGTGATCCGGAACCTGTCCCAATTCAAGCAACTGTCAAGTTCGTCAATAATCGCACCTCGGAACAGACTGACGAGTTAATCAAAGCAAAGATTTTGAACTCCTCCTTGATTATGCGTTTATACCCTGAAGATGAGGCACCCGGTTATTTTAGAGTGCATAACGTTGTTCATCAAGAACTCCGGAAAATGCCACTGATGGAGGTCACCAAGAAACATGAGTGTTTATCTGTAGCAGTTCAGGTTTTTCACTCCCTCATTGAGTCGGAGCAGGATCGTTTACATAAAAGTGGGGACGTTTGCGTAATGCTACGTCGGATTACAATTCATTGCAAAGCGTTGTATGAAATCCTTACAAGCACTTTTCCTGCTAAAGTTGTTTGGGTAAAGGAGTTAGCACCCTTCATTTCTCCTGACAATGTCGTTTCGTGGCTTTGTTCAACTGCCACTGTGTTTTGTAAGCTTAGTAATCCATCCAGTGCAAATATATTTTCAACGTCAGCCTATGATTTTGCTCAGTATCTAAGTAACACACGAGAGGGCGACATAATTAAAGCAAATGTCTTAAATGCACATGGGTTAACATTATCAATGACATGCCGGTATGAATCATCAATATCGTGCCATGAGGAGGCTACCAAGATTTATATTGCAATTTACGGTGAGCACCATTCGAAGGTAGCTGGAAGTTATAACAACTTGGGAAGTGTCTATCAGGATCTTGGACGGTACAATGAAGCCAAAGAATATCACAAGAAGGCACTGATCATCAAGAAAAAGATTTTCGGGGAGGATGATGATCAGGTCGCAACAAGTTATAACAACTTGGGAAGTGTTTATCAAGCTCTTGGGCAGTACAGTGAAGCAAAAGAATACCACGAGAAAGCACTGATCACCAGGGAAAAGATTTTCGGGGAGGAGCATGATGATGTCGCGACGAGTTATAACAACTTGGGGAATGTTTATGGAACTCTTGGACAGTACAGCGAAGCAAAAGAATACCTCCAGAAGGCACTGATCATCAGGAAAAAGATTTTCGGGCAGGACCATGATCTTGTCGCAACAAGTTATAACAACTTGGGAAGAGTTTATCAAACTGTTGGACAGTACAATGAAGCCAAAGAATATCACGAGAAAGCACTGGCCATCAGAAAAGCGATTTTCGGCAGGAAACATGCTAAAGTCGCAGGGAGTTATAACAACTTGGGAAGTGTTTATCACTCTCTTGAACAGTATAATGAAGCAAAAGAATATCACGAGGAAGCACTGGTCATCAGGAAAGCGATTTTCCGCGAGGAACATGCTAAAGTCGCAGCGAGTTATAACAACTTGGGAAGAGTTTATCAAGCTCTTGGACAATTCAATGAAGCCAAAGATTATCATGAGAAGGCACTGATCATCATGAAAAAGACTTTGGGGGAGGAGCATGATTATGTCGCAACAAGTCGGAACGACTTGGGAAATGTTTATCAAGCTCTTGGACAGTACAATGAAGCAAAAGAATATCACGATAAGGCACTAATCATCAGGAAAAAGATTTTCGGCGAGGAACATGCTTATGTCGCACAGAGCTATAACAACTTGGGAAATGTTTATCAAGCTCTTGGACAGTACAATGAAGCCAAAGAATATCACGAGAAGGCACTGATCATCAGGAAAAAGATTTTCGGCGAAGAACATGCTAATGTCGCAGGAAGCTATAATAACTTGGGAGGTTTTTATCAGCTTCTTGGAAATTACAATGAAGCAAAAGAATACCACTAGAAGGCACTTCATCGGGAAAAAGATTTTCGGCGAAGAACATGCTAATGTCGCAGGAAGCACTGTTCATCGGGAAAAAGAAGCTACAACAACTTGGGAAACGTTTATCAAGCTCTTAAACAGTACAGTAGAACAAGGAGGACAGATTGTGCAAGTTTTCGCGACTTGAGAATTGTTGATAAGTGCCTTAGACAGCGTAACCAAACAGTGAGTAAGGATGATTGCTTTCTATTCTATTATTACAATTTTGAATACGGATCGTGAGCAAACCCAGATCGTCTACGGCCAAGCGTTACACAGAAATTTTTAAGGCCTGTTTGTTCTCTTGCTCGCTGTTGGATTCCTGTTCTTTCCTGTTTTGTTTTTTTGTTTTTAGCGTGCTGTTATCTAACACGACAAGGGAGTACTGATGAAAATCCTAATATTGATTTCCTTGCATGGTGTTCACAAGTTTTGTAACTTCATCTTGTTCAATTACTTTACAACTGAAACAAACTCGCCCCCCCCCCCCCCCCTCCCCCTTCCGAGGGTGAAGGGGAATGTACTCTACAAAGCTTTATTTGGGAAGGCTCCGCCCCGAGGTCCAACCCTTACCTTTTGTATACCGCTTTTACAGAAAAGGTAGCCCTATCGTATACCTTTAATTGAAAAAAGGTACCCCTGTTACATACTCACTAAAGAACGCTGCATCCCTTTTGTAAACCCTCTAAATGATGTTAATGAACAATATTACGGGAGAACATCAAGCATTACCACAAGAGATGTGAATCCAAGAAACATGTATTATTTGTTCAGTTCACGTTGTGGCGGGAGTCAAGATGATAGATTTCCCTCTTTCTTCATTCCTACCCTTTGATATACCTGAAGCGTGAAAAAGGTACCCCTTCGGGGCGGAGACTCCTAGTAAAGACCATTATAGCGAGAACACCCCACGGATCTCGGCAAGGGATATTCATATGAATTCGTACTTGTAACTGGTAAGGATTGATTTTATTGATTTTCATTGCAGTGAGGTTTGATCTTAGCAAACCTTTTTTCTTTCAGAAGAGTACCATTCAGTGTATTTGCCCTAGCTATTGACCTTATGAATTAACAACGTCCTTTAAGGAAAGGAAACAAACAAAAAAACAAAACTGTCGATACTCTCTTCCAGTATGATCCCGAGCTAGCTTGGTTAATTAGGGAGATTAAGGAAACCACGACAGCAACGGAACGACAGCGTTACCAAACAAAAGGTTTAACGAATAGAACTTTTGCTGTGCACGTTCGTTTAAATCTTTGTACAGTACTCTTAGCCATGTTTTGCCAAACACCAATGTGAAATAACCAAGTTCTGCCTGTTTGGAGAACGTGAACCA
>NW_028301555.1:3282500-3320000 GCF_042242905.1 Orbicella faveolata
TATTATTGTTATCGTCATCATTATTGTTATCATGAATATCATGATTATGAGTGTTATTTATTTTCGCCCGCATCACGGTCGGGCGTACGCTGCGCGCTCGCTTTTTACGAGGGAAAGAAACTGGTTCACTTATTATTAAGGAAAAAAAGTTGTGGAGAGACTAAATCGCAATGGTGTGAGTAGCATCCAATCCAGGGGGGTGGTACGCCCAATCACTTCATTGTTTTAATTTTTAAAATTTTTTTTTCTTTTAAAGATTTCATAGTACATGTAACTTTATTTAAAAGCCACGGTGGCCCTCCGCCTGTCAGACCAGCGTTTGACTCCAATTTCTATAACATAAATTGAATAAGATTAAAGTTCCCAGTCACTTCATGCAATAGAGACTGAAGTCAAACGCTGGCCTGGGAGGCGGCAGACCACCTGGGCTTTTAAACCGATTTAAACTAGCCTTAACGTTAACAATATTCTACTTAAACATACCTGGATTGTGACCAACAAACTCTGACAATTCTTGGAAAAACTTGCCAGTCTGGAATGGATTCCTAGGCATGGGACCAAAGATTGAGGTCACCTGTCGAAAAAGAAGCCGAAAAGATTTTTTAAAACAAATGAGCAGCATGAAAGTAAATGGAAACAAAATCCAAAGGTTCCATGAAAAGTCTGGTTGGATTTCTCAATAATCAAGTCAACCTTATTAGAGAAACATTAACATCAACCATAGCAGGACTCAATGACGTGAAACTACTGTCCATCGGCAATTTTTGTTTTGTTGTTGTCCCATGTTTATTGCATGGGAGGTGCAGGAGCCTACCATGTATTTTGGGACGAGACCCTGCTAGGATATCTCTGCTGAGACCTTGAGCAAAATAATGCTTCTCTTCAAGTACTGCAATGGGACTACTGAACCATCCCATTCTGGGAGAAGTGGAAATACTCAGGATTCGTCTCTCCATGCAGCTTAAACCAGTGAGAAGGGCTGGCTTCATGGGCCACTAGGCTTGAACATAAACCTTTCCCTATATTAACTGCCCTCTAAGAATCTTATTTCACATCCCTGGTGTTTTAAATTAGTAACACCAAGTGATAGCCTGCACGAAAGCTTTCTTGGCAGTGCTTGTCATAACTGCCACATACCTCTTGCAAGATTTCATTTTTATTTCTTCCAAGAAATAAAGGTTTCCCAATGTACAACTGAAAAGCAAGATCCAGATTAAGTCAGTATTAGGACTAGCCTGCGAGCAGGCTCTCGAGTCTAATTTGTAAGCCCCCTACATCGTTCCGCAATGCGCGTCGTTCGGAAACTTACTGGTGCGCCAAAGCCAAAAGCTACATAGCAGCGCTTGAGTGTGAAACTCAAACACTAGAGCCCGCTCGTAGGCTATATTAGGACTTGCCCAAGAGTACAAACATTGACAAGTTAGTATACAGTATATAAAATGTGGGTAGACATATTAAAGTCCCGGTGGAGAGTACTCCCAGAAAAATTGGGTGGGGTTGTGCAGCCCGCTTCCCGAAGCCCTTATACTGGTTATGACCAAAATCTGCTATTTTCCTTACCTTATTTATGACCTAACAAAAAATATGACCGTTGTGGCTGGTACAGTTGCTCTAAACATAATTTATGAAGGGCTTTTAATGATGGTGTTATCAATAATGATGAAAAGGTAGTTTCTTCTAAAAATAAACCAAATTCAAGACTAGGGTGCAAAAACTGGACCCTATTTCTGACCAAAAAGCTTGAAAAACCATGCCCTTTGACGCTGCACTTACCTATATACCGGTAGCCCATATAAGAGAGCACCACTCCCCCCCTCCCCCCCCCCCCCACGTCCCAGGATCAAAGTACAGATACAATGATTTTGTCAGGAAACAATCCTTGTGAAGACCATTTGCTTGCCTCAGTTTTAACAATTGAGAGCGGTTTTCAATGAAGTGTCAAAAGTAATTATTCCTTTTGTTTCTACTCCTACATGCTGTGTGTAATTAAAAAAAAGACAATTTTCACACCACTTCCTCATTGGTTCATCTTGCCTGCTCACAATAAACGTTAATATTGCATGTATTATTACACGACAACAAAAGAAATAAAACATACAAAAAAAAAACATCCATTCTTAAATTTCACAATTCACGAAATTGTTGGTACATATGCAATTCAGAAATAATGATATTAAGTCTCAGCAATGCCAAGTCAAGTCTGGTACACTTCCATTGATTTACAGCTGATTTTCTACACAAGTTGGAAGATAATTGAGACGTACCTCAGCTAGGATACACCCTAAAGACCAGATGTCAATTTCTGGGCCAAATGGAACACCAAACATCACCTGTGAAGAATAAACCTTTAATTTACCAGAGGTGTAGTATCAGAATGCCGTCCTCTGTTTCCTTATACCCCTTCAATAGCAGAATTTGTTCAAATAAAATTTTGGGCAATATTTTAGAAAAAAATTGCCAAATTGCATCTTAAAATGAAGATTTCCCAGACTGTCACCTACATACAATTTATATACATTTCACAATGATCAACTATTGTATGTCTTTCACGTAAGCAGTTAGTCAGTTGATCACCTCTGGAGCTCGGTAAAGTAATGTTTGCAGTTCAAACTCATCATAATACAAGGAAACCTAAAAATCAAGAAAAACAAATTAGAAATTAAATAATTGTTACAAAATAATACTAAAATCATAGTGTAGTTGCAGGATCAATCCCAACACTGATCAAAATTAAATCCCTGTCCAAGGGATAAGTGTTAACAAAAAACCCCAGGCTATCCGCTGGATAGTGATTTATCTGGTCAGGAGTGGATAGTGTTATCTACCTTTCGAACAATCTGCGCCAGAACTTTATGGTACAGTAATAGTGGACAATATAGTTTGCTGTACCTCTCTATGAACCCAATGTATTGCATTCCCAAAGTCCACGACTTTTATCTTGATTTCCTCCCCTGAAACAGACAAAGATAAAACTATGTCACCAGTGAAGGCTGTCATGGCTCAAGATTCACAGCTTTAAGGCACAGGAAGTTGGTTGGTACATGTAGGCATTAGTAGGTGTGAGATCAATGTCTTCAGTCTGTTAAAGGATGAAACTGTCACCTAAATTGCCTCGACATCCTTAACAAAAGTGTGTGAAAATGTAGCCTTTTTTCATAATGCTTAGGAAAACTACTTACAAAGTAATCATTATTAATATTGAAAAATCTGAAGCTTAAGAACACTTTAAAATACCTTCTTCCAAAAGAATGTTCTCTGGTTTCAAGTCAGCATGGATAACATTCTCTCTGTCAAAATAATAAAGAGTACATGATTGTATGTACAACTTGTTCTAAATTAAGGTAAGCAGCTAAGCAAGCACACACACTTTTAACATGACAGCCAGTTTGACATTTAGTTTTACTGTAAGTTGTATTCCCATTGTCAGGTACAGCAGACTCGTAGATTGAGATTTTCTATTTTATAGAACAGGAATAGCAAAAACATTAACTACATGTATTGCTGCCAGAAAATGAGGGTGATTAATAAAAGGGATAAAAGCCTACCAAAACATAACCTCTGTCAACAATTTGGATCATGTGTACTAAAGGCATCCGCAGTTGACTCCATTAATACCCTCGATCGATCAACCATTGATCAACACTTAATTGATACTTGATTGACACTCCATCAACACCTCAGTTGACACTCCCTCGACACTCCATTGCCTCCTCGCTTGACAGTTGGTTGACAGTCAGTTGGCAGTCAACTAACTTTTGATTGATGCACATCAGTCCATCAACTCTCAGCCGACTATCAACCGACTGTTAATCAAGTACTGATGGAATGTCAACTGAGTTTCGACTGGGTATCGATCAAGGGTATCGATTGACACTCAACCATGGATGTCTTCAGTATGTACATGATCCAACAATTTCAGGTTAAAACTTTGTAATATCATTAATTATGAACCAAAAAACAAAAAAAAGACAATTTTCTAGCCTATAGAACTGGTTGTCAAAATAATTTGACAACTGCAAGTGCGTGTCATTCAGTTGTGGCCAATGAGAACATTAGCTTGCACTTGCCATCTTGAACAATAATTACAGTATTGTCAGTACTGTCTATGTTCAAAGCCTGTATAACTCACCTTTTTAGGAATCCAAGGGCTTGTAAAAGCTGAAAGATGACATGCACATAGAAACAGTAGTGTTAAATTGTTTAAAAATCTTATTGGTATGTAAAACTGCATGTGCATTACATGTAATATACATGTTCACTTGGTATTAGACTATAAATACATGCATATAGATCTGATAGAGGATATGACATGGCAGCACAGAGATAAAAATTGTCTCTTCAAGTGTTGAGTGAGTGCAGCAAACAAGTGAAATATTTTTCAGCACGAGAAGAGAAATGTCATATCCCCAAGCAGCAATGTTATGGTATTTATTATATAAACACCAATAAAATACCAAACCATTCCACTTTCCCTGCAAAAGGCATGTACATGTAACCTTAGCAACGGTGATCTTTACACATGTGGAAATAACATGTTTTTTTTGTATGCGAAGATATCATCTTTTCAAGTGAAAACTCTCCTGGTATTTTATTGGTATTTAATATATAATAAATTAAAGAGATTGCTGCACAATAATCAACAATTCAGTGGTAGGTCCACAGGTTCTCAAAAGAAGCCCGGGACATTTGAGGAATGCCAAAAAAATTCCACAGAGCGAAGGTCTGTTCAGGCTTTTTTTGCTGTTTATCACTTCACAGTGTAAAAAAAATACTCACCTGTAATGTTATCTTTCTGATCACTTTCAACTTTGCCTCCTATTGGTAAAGCAGAATTAATAAACAATTTATCATGTTTACAACAAGTTGAAATATATTGTGTGTCATTTCATCTCTTACAGTAGTTCTGTAATTTGAATTTCCTGAAAAAAGACAAGTAGTGAGAAGCACAGAATCCACTAGCCCAACAGCAAAACCACTAGCCCTGGGTTATTGGAGATGACTTTCTTTGCATGCTGTCATGATAAGCTCAAAGATAGTACAAAAAGAGTTCTGTTTTATGAGTTGGGGCAGGCATTAAATATAGTTTTAATTACATGTCTGTGAGTATGAAATGAGATTGACCATTAGCATACAGAAATACAAATAACATAATTGGATAATTATCACAGACGTGTAATGCACTAACAGATTATTTATTATTATTTATTACTTAACAACTCCTATGAACACAGAGAGAAGGTGTAAGTCCGAAAACAAAATCCCTCATTTTCCCATAATCAGTGCATTTTCTGTGTGAATGTGTAATATTGCTAGGAAAATTGAAAGATTATTTCATATTGTCTTTACATGCCTGTATATTAATTATTTAATAATTTTTTTTCTCAATGCAATCTCAAATTTCTTACCTCACTATCAAACTGACATTTCTGCAAACACAAAAAAGTCTTGATCACTCAATGTTCCAATAATACATACTCTGAAGATGCAAAATGATCTGTTAATTCATAACTGTCCCTTGCTTACAACTTACCTGAAAGTATTGATGGAGAGGTCTTGGACGCAGCAGCTCAAACACCAAACAATAGTGACCCTCAAAACTGAATACATTCTGAAAGTCCAAAATATTTGGTGTTTGTCAGTCAATGACAAGTATTTTTAATTAATATTAAATTACAATTTTCTGTACAATTCATGCACAATATTAGTGCTCACCGCCATAAAAAAGAGAAAAAAAACATACATTCTCTCAATATTCTCTCAGCTAATGCAATTAAGACAACATGAACCTTGAAAGTGAGGCTGAAATTAAAATTATTCACTCTCAAACTTGTCACCATTGTCTTGGATTCCTTTTCCTGCAAAGCTATCAATGTCACGTAAAGCAAGACACTCTGTTCCCTGTCATTGTTGTGTCCCCTGTGCTTAAGAGAAACGTTTTGAAACAAGAACACTGTACATCTGTGACTTACAAACAACTGGACAGTTCTGGACACATGAAGGATATCTGCCTTATTCAGCTGCTGAATACAATCTGCCTCCTGCAGTTAAAATAGTGAAAATTGACAGCAAAAACTAATCCATTTTGAGCAGATTTTCAGTATGCACATGTTAAATCTTAAATAAGGTTCCTTGCCCTTGACACCATTTTATTCTTGACTACTTTCACGGGTAATTGACCAAACTCACGAAGGCATGCACATGTGGTGTAGGCATGCATTTAGGTGCAATTAAAATTAATTTATCATGTAGAAAATTATTCAAGCCATGTAAGAAAATCCATCTACATCATGTGTAAGAAATGGATGTACATGCAAAGGTGTTTTAATATGGATACATGCAAACATATAAAAGCTCTATAAAGGTTGGGTGTCTGAGACATCCAGTTCAATCTACCATTGGCAGCCAGCTCTTAGATGGAGACTGCTCCAATGGCTGGCAAATCCTTGCAACCCAGTCATGAACCCCAGGTGGAGGGGAGAAAAACAGGCACCCATCACACTGCTGAAACAGTGGAATTAGAGTGGGAGGAACAGGGGAGGGGAAACACCCTCTGAGAATATTTCCCACGTTTCAGAAAATGCTAATGCTAAAAGACACTGCTAACTAAATGCAAAACTGCTATGTACAACTCCCTGTGGTCCAAGAACACATGAAATCCTGGCACATGCGCATATCTAAATGTTGTTGACTGCTTAGGTAACACTTGCGCTACTTGTTGTTAATTTCATTAAATTACATTTAACTGCATTAAACTTCTAGTTCTCACATAACACTTAATATGTTTGTTCGCCATGAATACAACAAGAGATTACTAGTGAGTCACATACAGTATCTCACATTTGATTGAACTTTTGGTTACATGTATGTGTACATGTACATCGAGCAGTTGTCTTTGACATGTATGCCAGCTTTTTGTGAGTAATGTATTCCACAGACCCTATTCATAAATGGCTGCCAGTTAAAAATTCTTTTGAAAGTATTAAACTTGGCCCAACTAACTTTGTTTTTGAGTTGATAATTCAAAAGAATTTTTACTCTCAAACGAGGTTAGTTGGGCTCATTTAAATGCATGCTGCCAATTTAAAGGAATTTTAAATTGGCAGCCATTCACATGTATGAATAGGGTCTACAATAAATGATTCTGGGATTCTTGAGAGAGACAAGATGCATCTCAAGAGAAACAAAGCATGTCTTGCAACAAACGAGATGCATCTTGCACAATGTGACAAGAGGTGGTAACTTACTTTTGAACAGCACCATACCTATTTAGCTCTCATAACAATAATTATGAACTCAAGATACATGTACATAGTTCAGTTATGCAATGTTTTTGAGTCGTATACCATAGAATATCCCATGAGTCACTTGTACATGTATTTTCTTAGTGTACACACAAGCCTTTAGATGAGTGTGTAAACCAAGAAAATACATTGTACAAGTGACAAGTAGAATTCATATTCCATGGTATACCACGAGAGAGCATGGCATAACTATTCTTAATTTTAATTTGTGTACCATGCCATAGAAAATACAGTGGTCAAAACAACCAATGCGACATACGTATACGTGGCATGAAATGGGAAGGTACAGCTGTATGGGTGTAATACCACTGATTATTATATGGCTGTGTCTCACAAGGACTGGGAACTACCGAATTCAAGAATTTGATTGGCTGAAATCGATATTGAAAGCAGTCTAGATTTTCCCATCTAGACCGGCATCTAGACCGGTAATGTTTTGCTGTGAAAAAGTTGCAAACTTTAATGCAAAAATGTGGACTATTTTCTTATAACAATATTTATTTATGGCAATGCCAAAAAGTCTGATAAGAAAAGAAAAGAAAAGTAAAGAGGATGCGCAGACTTCAGCAGAATTAAGTTCAGCTCATCGCCATTCGCAGGCAAAATGTCGGCTAGTACAAACCAGTTACACTAAACGAATTAAATTTCTCTTGCTTGCCATATAATAAACATCTTATTAACCAAACTTAGTTGGTCTGTATGGGAGGATCTTGACCTTAGTTGTGTGTACAGACCTCACTGCGTTTGGTCTGTACTCACGACCTCGGTCAAGATTCTCCCATACAAGCCTCCTGCTTGGTTAATAAGAGCTAAATATACAGTCAACTACTTTCCTGTATTGTGTTTGGCTGCATGTATTTTCTATGGCAAGGTACAAAGTCGAGTAAACTTCGCAAGTGTACATGTAAAAACTGGTCAAATACCGGTGACACATACCTGAGCTCCAAGTCTTGAATAATCCAGATGCATGATTTTCACTGCAACTGACTTCTCATCAGGATGGAAAGTATCCTTTGTGAAAAAAATATATATATATATATATATATATATTTCGCTACATTGCAATTCAAGCAGAATATAACATAGATAACCTAACATGTTATAACTGAGAAATTACAATTAGATAAAAGGGTTATTTACCAAACATGAGGTGAAGATAGCTGGATATTGGCCAAGTTCTTTCTTTTTGCATGTTTATGGCCTGAGACGGAGTTGAGGTCCAAAACCATGCAAAAAAGAGGCCAATATCCAGCCATCTTGACTGAACAAGCTTGGCAAGTAAAGGATTTATTATTAATATGGAAAAAAGGAGACTATTTCCTTGCAGGACACAGCAGGAAATCCTGAGCAGGCAAGACAGTGCCATCTTGAATTGCCCACTCAGGTAGCCAATCACAGTGCAGGATGAATTCCATTTACTGCTCACGGAGCTAGCCATATAATTGTAAAATAATAAATCATGCTATAGGGTGGTCGCTGCTAATGTTAATACTAATTAGTCATTGTTTACCAATGTTGTGTAGAGAAGGCTTCATGCATTAATTTTATAATATACATAAATGCACTTACAAGTAAAAGAAGCTTGATTGTGCAAACTGTCCATAATCAGTGACATTTTTTTATAGCTCTTCCCAAGGGTGTAATATTGACAGGATTTCTGGTCTGGGCATTTAAACTAGAAAATTTCTGGGTGGTCAAAATTAATTTAATAATTTCATGTAAAAGGCTTCAAAAGGACACTTAAATACCTGTTTTGTTCTTGAAGTATTGCAAGTTGAAAAAGAGAAAGAATATTTATTACGATAAAACTCAGAGCACATAATGTATGCACAGTACCTGATGAATTTACAATTTTCAGCAATTATCAAATGTGGACACTTTTTTCATATGGTATTGCATACTACATGTACAGGTTGAACAGTAAACAAGGATGAAGTTGCTTATTATTTTCTCACCTCTGCAGCAACCAGGATTGAAGATTGTCCTTGTCCAATAACTCGAACAAATTTGTACCTTCCAGCAAGCAAAGGAACTAACAAAACCACACAGAAATACAATGTACGACTTGTGAGAAGCAGCCATTAACAATTTCAACTACTCAAAGGATCATCACAATTCTAGATTGAAGTGAGCAATACACTAGTGTAAGGTCTTTATCAGTCTGGAATCAAAAATACATTATTTTATTGGGACCTTAAGATAGTTGCAAGAGTATGTCCAACTGTTCAGTCAAGTTATGCAGTCATGAATCCTTAGTAAATGAATTCCTTCCTATTGGTAGGTATGAAAATGAGGCTAATTAATATTAGAGTTCATCAATAATTAAAGCATATACAATTATGTACACTGGTTGTCATGTACTATACTTGTGGAAGGCGAGGTGGCCTCATGGTTAGTGCTCTTGTCTCCAGATTGAGCAGTCTGGGTTCAAGCCCTGGCCGGGGACATTACGTTGTGTTCTTGGGCAAGACACTTAACTCTCACAGTGCCTTTCTCCACCCAGGTTTATAGGGGGGAGTAGAAATACTCCCAGTTGCTCCATGCTATAGAAACTGGGATAAGCGTCGGCCTGATTGGCCACTAGGCTCATATGCAGACTTTACCTTACTTCATGTACTTATTCTTAAGGTTGTGGCCACAATGTAGTTTATGGACCATTGAAAACAAAATGCCTTTAGAATGACAAATGTTGCATAAAGCCAAAAAACTAAATATTTAATATTTAGGCAGTGTCATATTATTGACAATGTTATATTTTTATATCTTTTATTGTAAATAATTATTTTTAATTTTATGTACTTACATTTTAACTTGTTTGCATTTTCTTTTGTTTACTTGTTTATTAACTAATGTGCATTTATGGTATTTTAAGAGTGGGCTTCCTGTAAAGTAACTTTTAAGCTAAGCAAAGTGGTCATGTTAAAGAAAGAATTACTTAATACTTTACTTATTTCGTAAGAAATGTTTCAGGTGCATACAACTGTACTGAAAAATAAATTATTGTGTATTCATGAATTGGCTTTAGTTAATTTAATTATCATTAGCTGGATATTTGCCGTTCATGCTTACAAGTTCTTTTTTTGGGTGGACCAAGACATGGACCAAGATATTTTTTGTTTATTCTAGTATTAAGGACAACATACTTGGATAACATGGTTGGAATTTTCCCTCTGGATCTGTCTGAGATCCTTGTACTATGAAAAAAAAAAAAAAAAGAAAAGAAAAGAAATATCAAATGGCATAACTGCACATTCCAAGCAACTACAGTCAACTTGCAGTATGACTCCTTCTGGCATGACAACTTCTGCAGTTGTAGAGTATAATAAACTCCATTCCAAATAGAGTACAAGAACCCTGCCTTACAGTGAATTGGGAACCCATAACATGATCACCTCAATATCACAGTCAATCTAGATTCTTGCCTCCAGGAACAAAAGCTCAGTCCTGAAGTTATTTCCTATTACTATTTAAAGAACCCTCTAGGCTGATAATACGGCCAACCTGTTAATTAATACAGCCAGATTTTTGTGGCCTGTCAGTGACTGGAGTAACAGTGTTCCATTGTAGTATGCCCCTAGCAAATTGAAGTTACATGTAGGAGTACAGTGAAACCCCGCTCTATGGACACCCGCTTAATACGGACACCCGCTTATAACGGACAGTTTTCTTTGTCCCGACAACTAAAAAGCTGATATATTTTCTTTTAAATTAGCCCGTTTAATACGGACACCCGGATAATGCGGACACTTTATCATGTTTCTTTGGTGTCTGTATTAATGGGGTTCCACTGTATTTGCACAAGTCCCTTACTAAGAGGGTCTTCATCCTATTTCAGCCCAATGTGTAGTTCCAGAAAATATCCATACCTCCCCCACGGAAGGGATTTTTTCTAACACCTCCCCACCCCTCTGGAAATTCCAGTTAAACTTCATACATTTCTTTAAATGTTTTAGTCTCATGGAACCCCCCACCCCCCAGGAAATCCCCATCCCTTCTGTGGGGGAAGTATGGATATTTTCTGGAACCGCACAATTTGCATAAGAATCCTTTGGCTGTTGGGAGCTGCAACATGTTGTCTCTCTTTCTCACTTGCTTCTACGCAAAGTACACACTATCCTACATGTACTTTTCATTTCCCCTCCCTCCGTTTTCCAATCCTTTTACATTTCCAACTTGCTTCTGATCAACAAGGTTGCATTTCTCCATTTCTTATTCAGCAAACATGAAAGGGACTGTCACAAAAAGTAGGCTACACTAGAGTACAATTTTACAGTAATTACCTGTCGTATCATTAGGAGAGCAGTATTGATTATGACTATTTTTATCTCACCATGTTTCTTATGAGGAGCTAAGTTCTTCACGTCTCCAAGGTGTTTGTATAGGATTTTAAGTCCACCCGAAAGTTGAGCAGAAACAAACCTTGTGGGAGGGGAAACACTTGGTTTGCAGTAGCCAGTACCCCTACATGAACAAAATTAATGAAAAAATTGTCACAATTTGGCAAACTGTCTCCTTTACATACAAAAGAGAACTGTATGTGCGTGCAACTCTAAAGGTAGATTTCCACAGTTCGGGCATAGTTTTACTGGCCTAATGGTGTAAAATAAAACAGATTATTATCCAACTGCAGCAATGACCGTCCAAATAACAGTACAAATATATATACAGCCATATTGTACAGTTATTTGTACAGTAGAAAACCTGTTTGCCTGACAGGTTGGCATGCGCATGCAAAACTGTCACACTCTCCCTCTTTCACTGATAAATTTATTGACTACAGCAGTTGGATAATAAATCTCTTATTAGATGTTTTAACATGTAGTATCACTGTATATTTTTACTCCTTGCTTGTATTTTGACTCACCCTACAGGCTCGTCAACATATGGCACAACTTGTAAAAATATACGGCGATACTACATATCAAAACATCTAATAAGATATATCAAATGTAGAAATGAATGCCTTGCATCTGCAGAGTAAGGGGAACAAGATTCAACTGCTTCCGCACATTTTTCCTTGTGTAGAGCCAAGTGCTTGCTCATGCAAAATCAGATCTAGATCACTATCACCACTATTGCAGGAAAAGTCGAAGATACAATAAGAAATTAACTCCAAAGGCAACCAGGTTTCAGTTTCTTTCTTTACACGATTGACATGTGTTTGCAATAACACAACACAAACTACAATTAAACAGATCATGTTTACTGGAGGTAGTCTCGACCGCTATGTCGATTGATATATCGGTCAAGTGTTGGTCGATAGTCAACCGACATGTCGACCGATAGTTGATCAACACCCGGTCAACTATCGACTGACACTCAACTGATATATTGACTGACATAGTGGTCGAGACTACCTATAGTAAACATGATCCAATTAAACTAAGCAAACTGATAAGTCATGATATATATTTCTATACAATGCATAAGAATACTGCCAAGTGGATGACTGCTGGTTGGGCAATTATAGAGGCCCTGTTAGGGGGGGGGGGGGGGGGGTACCCATGTCCCCTGTCTGAAATTCACCACCAGCCATGTCGGCATTTCGCAAGATTCCTATGTCGCCTGTCGGAATATCGTCTCACAGGAGTTGGGTCAGGAAATTTGACCTTGTTTGATAAAAACAAAGCTACACGTATAACACAACCTAATACCTTTGTTTATTTAAAAAATAAAAAAATAAAAAATAAAAAACCGACACAGTACTCTCAAGTCTCACGCGTCGAGCATGAGGCTCACGCAAATGAATTCAATCTTGCGCTCTCACGCTGAAACTATTATTTCTCACCCATTGAAGGTTCCTTGCTCTTTTAGTCCAGTACATATATAATTAAGTACCTCTTTGGACATAATTTACTCCTTGTATGCTTTCCACTTGCTTTGAACACTTTTCAGCACTAGGAATTCTCATGCAGAACCAGCATTTCTCCGGTCAGTGGGTTTAATGATTACTTTAAGGTTACTTTTAAAGCATCACGTTTCGACTCAGAATAAAGGAAAAGACTTCTTATCTACTTCAATTTTTCAAAATTTTTTAAGGGGCTGGGGGCATGCTTTCTAAGGGCTTGGGCATGCTTTCGAGCGCTGAAGTTGCTAACCTCCTAGGAGATGTGGGGGCATGTTCCCCCAGGAAATTTTGAAATTGAGACACTCGGAATTGCTATTTTCAGCCATTTTTCAGTCAGTATTTGGACCTAAAGTGCAATTGAACCTATGACTATTTTTACCATGTTTGTGTTTAACAAACCTTCTTTAACTCAAAATCTCAACGGCCTCAATCAGATAATCTCTCCTATCTATAATCTTCCTTTGAATTTGGCGTAACCCTTACTTTCTGCTGAAGACGAGAAGACCTTGGCAGCTTTCCCCTGTCTCTCTTTTCCTTCCATAATGCCATTTGTTAATAATACAACTTCATATTCTTTTACTGGTGACCCACTGATAAAAATATGAAGCAGACTTTCGAAGATCTCTTTCCTTTTTCCTCAAGCGTGTTTTTAGACATTTTAGGCCACTGCTCTCTCAGCTGAGAGTGAGAAAAAATACTCAGCAATGACGGACTCGATTTATTCGATGCAGACGTTTTAGCATATATATATATAAGAAAGCCTGTGTTTCACGACCCATCGACATCATGCATGAGAGAGGAAAACACATTTAAAACTCTGGAAATATGTCTTCACTTCGACTCAGACATTTAAAACAATCACTGCATTCTCAGTTTCGAAATTCGTTGTCGGTCTATCTTGCCACTGGTGTCACTTTCTCTACTTTGCTGGAGTAGTCTGTCGTTCGTCGCCAATTCATAGCTCTCATGTCGCCGTTTCAAGGCCATGTCGTTTGTCGGAATTTACCCTAACAAGGCCTCATTATAACCGTGGTAATTACTATATATTTGATCCAAGTATTAAACACCACCATATAAGCAGTCCATACATCTATTTCATTTTACATTTAAAGCCAATAAAATTCATGCACTTCGAGCTGCATTTAAAAATAAATAAATAAATAATAGCACAGAAGTGGAAATTCTGCATAAGAAACAACAATCAAAACCAAAATCCAATCTCACAAAGTTCTGAATTAAACATGATCAGTGAGCACTGCTCGGACAAATATACTTAATATATACAAAATTTTAATATACGGACAAATATACGATCTGGTGACCGGTGCGGAAGACTCCCGGATAATCTGAGAGAGTTGACATAGATGATTTAAAATCACTCGACAAATTACTCCTTGAAATTGCGCTCCTGTCCACTCAGTGCAATTATTACCAGTTACTACAGTGCGTTACTTTATACAAGCATCTTTCAGTCGATCAGGTGATGCACTGTAGTGATCTCTTAGCTGATTTTACACTGTTAGGCAACGTGCAATTATCACTGAATTAGAAATATCAAAACTGCAACTGTTGGTAAACTTTTCAACAGAACAGCTCTCGCTGCCGATGCCACTCAGAGAGTAAACTCCTTTCAGACCTAATTCTCAAACATGTAAACAAAACTAACCTTTGCGTCGAAACTGGAGTAAATGCTCCATCCAATTTCAGCATTTCAAATAAGAGTTGGTATCCTTCAGGAGTATGACCTGCTTGTATTAAGAGAGCAGCACAAGTCGACCGATCAAATAACTAGATAAAACTTATAGCGAAAGTTTTCAGGTCGTGAAGACTTGCCGCCATTTTTACAATAGTTAACAGATCTCTCCTCAATTAGCTCTATCTACTTTGTGTAGAGAGCACGTTGTGTCTACATACACTTGTCATCGAGGAGCTGCAACAGTCAGTAAACAGTGGGATGGTTATGCAAGCTGTACTAATAGAAATTTTCAGTATTTAACGTCTGACTGTCCCAGGAATCAGTTGAAAGGGTTTGTATTCCTAACAGTTTAAACATACTATCCAAAATAATTCATTCATTCCATAAATTGTCTCAAGTAAGAAATAACAGCCTCTAATATTGCTGGAACTTACAGCATATGAGATCAAACCCATGTACCAGAACCCCTAAATGGTAATCAGAATCCCGGAGGGAGACCCCCAATATAAAAAGGGCAGGGATGCTTGTTGAAAATTTTGAAAAGAACCCCTAAGAGGTACCTGGATCCTGTTTTGTGGGCGTGGTGTGAATATTTTTTCACTCCTAAATAGGTTCCAATTCTAATTAAAACAACACATCTCCTATCACATTTTTTTCGGCTCAGTACCCTAAAAGGTACCACAAAAGCTTCTGTTATGGAATTTTTGAAGCTGAACACCCTGAGAGATACAAAAACTGCTTTTTTAACCCCTAAGAAGGTATGACAAGTACCTCCATTGTCCTTTTCATTTGGTAGTAGCCCCCCAATTTTGCTTTGTGGGTGTTCCAGTTTTAATGGCCTGTCTAACTCGCATACCATCATGCCGATGCCTTTAGCCTGAAGTAAAATGAATGGGCCTTTTCAGTGGTATGGCAGCCATGTTGAATTCTATTGTCTCAAATTGCTATTATGGGGTGCTTAGGGGGCAAATACATACTAATTTGCCCCCCTGAACATTCCATAAAACAACAGAATTCAAAATAGCTGTTGCATCATCAAAAAGGTCCTTTGTATTGTTGTCGTCAACCCTTAATTTTAGGAGACCTGGTCCCTCCACTAGGTAGTAATGTATATTCGTAACACAATTTATATTTACCATCCCTGCCATGGAACATAAGAGCAACATTAAAGCTCTGATTCCCAACACTGCACCCTTCCCAGTCTGACCAAGTAGCTAGGCAAGCAGAGATATTAATTTTATTTACAAATTAAATTAATGCTATGCATTGATCAGCTATACATTTATGATAGCTGGCGCTATTTACAACTTTACTCGTCATGAATGATTATGCACTGTGTACAGAAAGTATTTTGGAGTGTACAGGAAACAGCTAACATAATCCATGTCACAATTTCTTATACTAAAGGAAGGTCAGAGAAAATATTCATTATCCTTACTATATATTGCTGTAGTAGATACTTTCCATTAATTTAATTAGATTGGTTTGGGGGGACTCCCGACTTGACCCCATTGCAATTTCCAGTGACCTTACAAGCGGGAGTTATGGCTATTTTCTAGAACTTGGCATTTGAAAAATGCTTAAGAGACAATCAGAGACCCTTGGTAGCTATTTTTTAGGGAACACAACTGTTTTGATAGACAATTGGAAAACATTTATCCAGGCTAATGGATTTAATTGAATGACAACTAAGCTCCTCTTAGAAATTAACTGCATGTATTTCCAAGGCAATATTCAACATCCAACCGTACCAAATGTAATTTACAGTCTAAAATGTTACAACACAGAATACAACTTAAAACCACATTACATTTTCCTAGTTGATGATCGCACTTGCCCAATTAACAAGAACAAAATTCAAACATCAAATACATGTAAATTACTAATCGATACACGATCAACAGCAATTTCAATGCTATTACTAGTTAAGACATCATTATTTTACATATAACTACAAAGTCAGACCATGCTGAGTTCTCCACAGAACAGAAAACAGAACCTAACTTTACAAATCATTGACATTTTCAAGTACGTTTTTGATTTCTATTGTTCTCAAGTTATTAACTTTGTCTTACGGGTGGATCATTTGACTTTTTTTTGGGGGGGGGGGGGGGGAAGCTAGTGGGGATTTTAGAAAAATTTTCCTGCAGGCATACTTGTACCAAAAAAACTTCATGCACATGATCACTGCCATTCAGTGAGCCAAAAAATAGCATGTTACTATACAGAGAAAAAAATTACATGCATACACATGACACATGCCAAGAAAAAATTTCCTAGTGCATGAAAGGGGTAATTAAAAAAAATCATGCCTGTACCAGATCACCCCCAAACCCCCTCAAACGTCAAATGGTCCACCCCTTTCCAAGTAATAGTGTGTTGCTATAAATTATGACAATTATTCAAGTTGAAAAAACTGAGAAGCTGTAGAACACAAAAAGTCCTTGTTTTAGTATGCTGTTAGTAATAGTTATTAATCATTTTCTTGGTGATATCAAAGATTAGAAGTACATGTAGCAAAAGATACATTCTATTATGTTACAGCTGTAGGAAAATATTCTGTTTGAGGTTACAATGCTGCAGAAAATTATAAAGTTATTAAATGTATGAGCTTAAACAGTCTACACACACCTGCTGTTTGTGTGGCCAGCAATCAAGCAAGTGCTTAATTATTATGAATGATAACACTGGAAATTAATGAACATTGTAGTGCAGAACTTGTTGAAAATACCCAGTTATCTGTAGGTTTCCCGGGAACTTGGGGACAATAAATAGCAGTATAATGTATACATTGTAAGTTACAGATGTTAATACATATCATGTCAATTGCTTAAATCTGATACAAACACATAAAACCCAATAATTAGAATTCAATCAATTATTGTTGTTTATGACATCACTGATCAGACATTTTCCAGACCAGGTTTTTGGCAACTGAAAAATGCAGCTTCGACACAATAAATCCCGGAATTTAATATATGACTTTCTTCAATAGTTAATCTCTTTTTCCCTACATTTTCCAGGTCTAATGAAAGCTAGAAAAACCAACCTAGATTGAGTTTATTTAAATTTCGCATGGCAATAGCATCTGAGCAGTGATAATTGCAACAAAAAGCGTCATCAACCAACCTAAAATTTTATATGTAACTAATAAGGATGTTGTGACAGCACTGAGTATGGACAACAATAATTAATAAAAATAATAAAATAAGTTAAAAATTACAAGTACATTGTCATCCAAAGGCAGTCATTATTGTCATAAATATGTGATCAATATGACTAGGCACTGTACTACATGTACAATGTACGGCTGGGGTTGGTACTGAAATAAGAGAAGCTGAAAGCAAGGAACAAGATTGTGAAAGAGTGGATGAAGAACCCTGCCCATAATGCTTCACTGTTACTATAGAATCCCTATTTCTCAAACCCTTGATTTCTTGAAACTTGCAGCAACTCAAACCAAAATCTATTTCTGTATCACAGTTATTTTAACTCTGATATCCCAAAATCCTGATTTCTTGACGAAGATTTCATGTTGTTCATATCACAGACTTGCCTTCCTTCCAATAGGCCCTTTGCAGCTAAGCCATCACATGACCTTTTTTTCATAAAATTATGGGCTACAACTTAACGAATGCCAGAAATGGAAAAAGCATGTTGAAAATATAAAAATGGCCAAGTTTGAGGCCTCCATCCTTAACGAATGAGATTTTTTGACCGTCTGAATTTTGAAAGAATAAGAAGATTTCTATGGAAAAAGTTGTTGGAGACCAAGGTCTTGCTTTCCAGCAACATTTTCCATACAAATCCTCTAAATTTTCTGAAAATTCAAACTGTCATATAAACTTACTCTTTAATTCCTGCAGAGCCTCAAACTTGGCCATTTTAGTATGTTTGATGCGCTCTTTCTATTTCTGGCATTCTTTAAGTTATAGCCCATAATATAAAAATTTTCTAGGAAAAATTTAGTCACCTGACCCCAGCTGCAAAGGGCCTATTAAATTTTTGTTGGTTAAGTGTACTTGAAAAGAAGAGAACATACAAGGGACAAAAGTGTTGAGACACTTAGTAGTAAAAGTCTATTTTTAAACATCTTAATGGCAACATTTTGTCCCCCTCCCCCCCCCCAAACAAATTGTGTTGATTTTTCTCTTTCTAAGACTGATCAAAAAAGAATTTGGGTGACTGGGTTTAACAGAAGTAATGCTAGATGTATATGAAATAGAATAAGAGGTTAAAAGTGTTGTTTTCTAATACATTGTACTTTTGTTGCTGATTGTAGCTTGGATGATTGAGAAATTGGGATTCGTCACAAAAGTGAAGAATTTTAACTAACAGGCCTCCATTCTTGAACTGGTGGGAATGCATGAATATATATCAATGAAAATACATAGATCTACAGTTCTGATCCGTTGCCTAGTTTGTGAATAGTTTAAGAATAAATTAATGCTAGACACACTTGTATTAGACAGAGAAGTAAATTTAGACATCCGTCTTTTTGACACCTCTGAAAATAATTGTCTAAACGCAGGGTACTCGGTTTTATTTTGCTATGTTTTCTGCTTGAAGGATAATGGGTACCAGTGCAGATTTAAGTGCCCAAGATAGTTTACTGAATTTTGAAAACAAGACAATTATTGCTGATCAAGACCTTCTGAGAGGAATTTCTGAAAATTATAGCAGTAAGTTCAGAACAGATTTCCTGAAGTGCTAGATCGGCCAGCCATGATGTGACCCCATGGATTTAGGCCAAAAAAGGGTGTGGTGGGACATACATGTACTAAACAGGGGTGCACAAACCACAAACATTGAATTTACTGTATGTTTCTTGATTTGAATGGCTTCTTGCCACCCTTGAGAAACAGCATATTTCAAACTTCCCAGAATTTCAAACACTTGTCTCTGGCTCTCTATACCTTTGTCCATACACCGGCAAAGGAGGTAGGCGAGGTGTTAAACAGGGGTCCCCTCCGGGGGTAAAGGATTGTCATCGAATATTGAAGGGTCCATGTTACCCAACATTTGATTTAATTCCTGTCTCAGTGATTCCCCTCCGGATCCCGCCAGAGTTACTCGCCTAGACTTGTCCCGCCGATAGCTGAATCCGCTTTTCAGAGTTGGCGAAGAAATTTCATAGTTTGTGTTGAACAAATCGCTGACCTTTCGAAGTTCTTGAGCTATTTTCAACGCCTCTCGAGTCAGCGGCTCGGAATGCGATCGAGACCGCCTCCCATCCAATTCCTCAGCTTGTAGAGCATGAATTCTTCTTCCTTCGACGCCGAATTGCGGCACCGATCTTGTGTGGTGAATTGGTCTGTGGGAATTAGAACTTGATCCCGTCGAGGCAAGTTGAGCGCGCGGGTTTTCGTTTTTAGCCGACGCACCTTCGTTTGAGTCCATTGAACCGTTCCCGGTTCCCGGTATTTCAACTTAACAACGTCAAATTTTTTCCGATCACGGGATGTAATTTTAACTTTAGAGTCAAAATATTTGTTTCACCCAACCTGCAACAAATGTTGACAACATTTAGAAACAGAACAGCCAACACAAAGCAATAGGACTTAAAATTAATACATCGATAGGACCTACCTGATTGAATTTGAATACTATACTGCTGTTGAATTGAATAAAATATTGCCCAGAATATACAGACTCGACGAAGCAAACGTTACCTTAAATCTTGACTTCCTTTAAAGTGCTGTGATGTTGTGATTCAACAAATCCGACTACCTTTTCTTGCACAAAACGTTTGTCACGAAATGTTATTCTATTCGGTACATACTCGTCTATAAACCTCAGTTTTATTTTGGTCCATAAAAGAGTGACAATAACATCGTAACCAATCAGGGCAGAGCGAGCAAAACATTAAAAACAATGGGCTTTGTTCCAGTTCGGGCAAGAAGCCATAAAATACTGACGTGGTGAAGTTTGATAGTCCTTGTAAAGGTCAGTTACCATTTTTATTAACCAGTAATTTAGTTTCTCATCATAAATTGTCAGTTTAATTTATTTCATAATTTGGCATGTGGTCCCCAGATTCCCTCAAATACCGTACGCACGACTTGATGACTTTTTTTTTGTTCACTGACTCACTGTGCGCGCGATATCGGCGCGTGGGAAAATATACTTAGGGACCCAGAGCAAATCCGCATTAAAATGCAAAGCTGGGTCAACTCAAAGCTACATTTTATTATTGGTCCGCAAAATATGCTCTCTCTAATGTTTTTTTCTTTTTTTATGTTGTGTGTGTGTGTGTGTGTGTGTGTGTGTGTGTGTGTGTGTGTGTGTGTGTGTATCGTTTCACTTCAGTAAACAAAATAGTTTGCCTTCTACCTTGCTCTATAGTTGATATTTGTTATTTGCGAAACCTGAACTTTGACCTAAACAGGGTCATTTCCAACCTTCGCCCACATCACCATACGTACCCCAAACATGTCATCTCTGGCCTTCCTGGTTTCCACAAGTGGCGTTAGGGGAAAGGAGCTACACGCGTGTGGTGGGCAAGTTCGGATGTTGGTGGTCCAGAGTTCTGCTACTGAAAGAGAAGGTAATCCTTTCTCCTATGCTATGCGTGACAGAGAGAGGGCCAGGACTGGAAAAGTGTTGGATAAATTTGCCTGCCACTTAAACCTCCAACAAATCGTTCTTCCGTTTTCAGATACACATGTACAATTTTTAGTATCATTAGTATGTCGTTCTTCCTAGAAGCGAGATCTGAAGATTTGAAGAGAGCTCTTGTTTGATCCTGTTTGAAGAGAGATCTTGTTTCTCGTGAAGCGTGATTGTGCGTGCACGTGGAACGTGATCTGTTTTCGGGAGTGGCACTGTTGAGTAGGCGGTCTACGTCTTCACCTGCCAGCGGTAGCACAAATGACAAAACAAGATTGCAAATTAAAAATGGCGGTCTTCGAGGTAATTTTGAACGATAAAGTTTCGGATCTGCAGCACCTGCTAGAAGTCGATCCAAAATGCGCCAATTCTGTAGGGTGGCACGGTTTAACACCTTTACATCAAGCGGCATTAAAGAGTAACCAAGAACTGGTAGACTTGTTGCTGGAGTATGGAGCGAACGTGAACCGACCGAATGCGTATGGAGAGACTCCACTTCACCTCGCTTGTCAGGCGGCTTCCGTGAAATTTATACACAAGTTCTTGGAGATCGGTGCAGAGCTGAGAGCGGAAGATAGCGCTGGGAGGACTTGTATTCATCACGCTGCTAAAAGTGGTTCAGTGTGGGTATATAATTATAAATACGCTGACTAAAAATAGTTCACTTAGCTAAAGCTACATGATTCGAAACTGATGACAGATCGATTTAGAGGTATTAAATTATTGTTTGTTTTGCTGGGATTGTCTTGCTAGTGGGCTACATTTTGGATCGTTACGTGTATTCAGCCGGTGATTTTGGTTTTAGTCAAAGACTGTCCTTCGGAGAAAACTGCACACTTGAGATTCTGAGTTCTACAAATGTACATGTAGCTTGTTGTGACTTCCATAATTAAGACATTATGTAGGGTTATTGAATTATAAATTATGTTTGGATAATACAGTTGTATACTCGAAAGGTCATCAAGTCTACAAGTAAACACTAGTAAACACTAGCCAGTTACAAGAAGTTAAATTTATTTAGTGCAATTTCACTGTCCATGATGAAAAATTGATTGAAGTGAAATTTGCTCTCGTATACAAAAAATAATAACAATAAAAATAAAAAAAAAACATTATTTTTATACTGTGGAATGCTATGCGGAACCTGTGGTATTTTGTTTGATACAATTGCTGTAGAGTTTGTTACAACAACAGCAATGCTATACACACTCTTGACACTTACATGTAATTCACATTTGCGATAAAAATTACAATAACTTAGGGAAAAGATATGTGTTTAAAGTTGAGCCAGGGAGATAAATGAACCTTGCAGTTTTCAAGTTATTCCCCTGCCTTTTACGTGCAAAACAAAATAAGACCAAGGGAATGAAAGAGACAAGTAAATGAAGTGCAAACACAAGGAGACAAACCAAACTACAATAAACACCCGCATACACTGTATAAGAACACACAACTTCGAAGGTCAGGCTGATTGAGTTCTTATTTATCAGGTACTTAGTGACAAATCAGGCTTAAAATGTTTTTAAAATGCTCTTAAATTTTCATTTAGTAATACTATCCAAAACATGTTGCTAGAGGTATAATTAGCATATTTTAGGAAAATAAAATAAATAGTTATTCTGTAATAATATTATATTTACAAATGAACACAGTCAATAGATGTATTGTATGTAGTTATCTGACAGCAAACATAAACTTACATGTTTTGTAATTATGACACTTTTTCCTCTTTATAAGGACATGTTACAATTTTCAAGCTGATCTTGTTCTTATAAAATTGGGCTTTATTGGCCAAATTTCAGCCTGGTGTTATTAATCCATTTGTTCTTATATGCGGGTGTTTACTGTATACAGTACGAACACTGGATATTCGAAGGAATTGAATGTTCAAAATGTTAGATACTTCATGCTATTTTCGAGTTGTTTAGAGAAGAGATATTAATAGCTTAGTTTGTTTAGAAGATTGGTACGCATGAAGATTTTTCAAATAAGAAGGAATATTATGCCAAAAGACGGCAGCCATAGAGGATCTAGTTTGTTTCCCAGTGTTTGTTCTGACTCGTGATTGCACTGCACCCAAATAGCACTTACCCAATTGGAAGTCTCATCAGCTGTCTTGATATGCTGTGATATCAAGTCACTGAATTGATACATTGGCTGGAGTTTTGTTCAAATTTGATTTCAGTAATTACATGATCATAGTACCCTTTTATTATGTTTTGGCAACAAATCAGACTCACATGATATTGCCATGGATATTTTGGCTTGGTATGTTCAACAAATTATGAACCATGTCTGAACCAAACTCACCTGATGTCCTTCCATAGCTCACAAAAAGTCATGATTACATGTAGGTCAGTGTACAAATATATATAAATTAATATAACTGGTATTAGTAGAATTTAACTCATATACTAAATGTAAATGTTGTGATCTGATGGGCTGAATTATCACGTACATGTACATGTACACTACCAACCATAACAGTTGGTTGGTGTAAAACGCAGACTGTGGACTGCAGACTGCAGACCGTGGGTAAAATGTAGACTGCATACCAGAGGTAAAAACCAGACTGTAGACTACAGACTTTCTAAGTAATTTATATCGTGTTATTTCCATTATTGAGTGCCGAACATAATAGCATTATTCAGGCTAATTGCAGTGAAAGTCTGGATTCTGGTTAGCCTGAAAATCACTCCGGTTAGACTGAATATCACTCTGGTTAGCCTGAATATCACTGCGGTTAGACTGAATGTCACTCTAGTCGGCCTGAATATCATTCAGGTTAGCCTAAATAACGCTTCAGTTAGCCTGTTTACAGTTAGCTTTCAATGAAAGAAATGGTAACACGATTCTTTTAAAAAGTCTGTGGTCTGCGGTCTATATTTTATACCTTGTCTGCAGTCTGCATTTTACCCTCAGTCTACATTTTACCAACGGTCTGCAGTCTGCATTTACACTGACCACCATAAGCAACTGTAGGTCAGTTTTGAAAAAGTGATGTTTTCTCACTTTTTCCGAAGTTTCGGTAAAACATTTGTAAACAAAAGGATATTTAAATTCCTGACCAAGCAGCTGCTGTTATGTCTTGTTTGAATAGTGCAAAGTCTTACAAAGATTTGACTCGACTGTTTTATCTGAAATGTCCTGGTAATGGAACTCAAAATAAGTTGGACTTTTTTTTATTATTTTTCTGTGTCTGTTATATAGATTGAAGCTTCATTACTTGACAGCATGTGGTTTAAGTTTGAAGAAGAGAGATAACAGGTATTTCAGCAAGTTATCAATTTTAAAGGCATTGGTAAAATTATTGAAGCATATAATAGAATAGTGTACTTTGTAATTCATAATTTAATATTTTATGTTCAATATCAATTTGCATCTTTAGAAAAAAAGAATAAATTTGGGGCATTGAGTATCATCTCACAGTGGCTTGTGTTCCGATGGTTACTGAGGACAATTAGCTTCTCATCTTCTGTCTTGTCCCCAGTAACTGTCCTTTAAGCAACTGCGATATGAGACTTGCATCAGGTTTCTGCTAATGTTTCTAGAGTGGCAAATAATATTAGTTAGCTAAATTAATGCTGATATGAGTAAGTGTAACTTCCATAAAATTTGGTTCCACTTAGCTCCTGCGGTGTTAATTTACTTTTAGTAGCTTGAGGTAGGAATGGGGTGCCTGTTAGGGACAGGACCCTTATTTCTTTTTGATACTAAGCATCTGAATGTGATATCTAGAACACTTTTATTGAAAGACAACAGACAAATTAACTCTAGTCAAGAACTGTAACAATACAGTCAGGTAAACACCCTCACAGTTTTAACACCATTTTGTTCAATACTACCTCACAATTCACTCATTTACAATCTAATCAGTCTATTCTATACGTCGTAATTTGTCTAGAGTATCACTTTCACAATGGGCGCACTTACTGGAAGGGTCACTTAGAATGTATTATAAAGAAGTGGCATTCAAGGGAGGGGGAGAGGGGAGGGTGCACTTATTAGAAAGGGGGGGGGACTTATTGGAAGAAGGGCACTAAATGGAATCATTACAGTTACATAGTGTAATTCAGGGAGTATTATACTCAGGGCAATTAATTACAAACTAAAGTTATGAGCACAGAAAGTTGATTACTCCCTGACTTGTACAGCTGAAGGGAAATCTAGTCACAAATGAACCATATAGTGTAGGTCAAGTAAGGAAGTATTTGAAAATGAAAATTTTTGCTATTGATGCAACTGATATACACTAAAATGGTTTGTTGTTCTTCAAGAGGGATGTGTCCAGGCTTTCAAACCTCAATCAAGTTTCTCAAGAAATTCTAAAGGCTGGTTTACTCAGATCACTATTTTCAATTGATGATACGTAACAATGTAAATTATTACCACTACACTACAAATTAATATTAACTACAGATTGTTTGGTTCAGAGGTCAAACAGCACTACATGTAGCAGCCGAACATGGTCAACTTGATGCCTGCGAATATCTACTACGCCATAAGGTATGTCAACACATGCCTTATTCTGTCAATAATGCTTGACAGAAACCTGACATATATTTTGGGGGCCGGCAGCTAGTAATTTCTCTGCATGTTACAGTGGAACCCTGTTAATACAACCACCTTCGGGCCATGGAAAATTGGTCATATTAACAGGGTGGTCGTATTGAAAGGGTTCTTTAAATAAGAAAATGACTGACTGAGCTTTTTTTCGGGCCAGAATAAAGTGTCCATATTAACGAGGTGGTCGTATTAATGGGGTGGTTGTAAGGTGGGATTCCACTGTATTTCACAAACCATCAGGTGAGAGATTTATATTAGTTTAGTCTGTAACTTTTATTGCCCTAACATTGTGAGTCTTTATTGGTATTCAAGGGTCTCTGTTATCCAACGTTTTCATCATTCTGTCTTAAACTTTGTATAAATGAGAATGGTGTAGTGATAATTTATTTTGAATTATGTTGAATTAACAATTATGAATCTTTATCTACAGAGGTTTCCTCCTGATGTACGTGACAATTCAAATGCAACACCACTGCACTTAGCTGCCAAATATGCACACTGGTAAGGGGATAAAACAGTAATACTTATATAGCAAGTTACGTGTATATGGATTGGGCAAACTTTGATCATGTAGAAGATTGCTGGTGCATACACTATAGGTCCTCTTATTGACACCAACAGTTGCAGTCGAAAAGATTCCATTGAGATTTTCATAATTGAAGTGCATGATGTAGAAATTCAAAATATTAGTTTGTTGACTTTTGGTGGTGCCCAGACATGACAAGTCCATTTGGAAAGAAATTTGTCAAAATCAACAAAATTTAGAGTCCTTGTGACAAGGAAACTTGTCAATCTTTCAGTTTATGGACTTTTCTGTTTGTTTGATTTTTGATTGTAAGTTAACATTATGTCCGTTCTAGTACTTACCTTGGAATCTCAGCACACATTGTATGAATTACACATTAATTGAACATTTTACAAAGTGATGTACTGTATACAGATAAATAAATTTGGCTTTTAATGTTGAATGATATACATTGTATAAGTCAAAGTTACTTTTAGGTCAACTACTGTATGTTCAATAATTACTGTTAGTTACGTATGCTACTAACAATAATATAATCACTACTTACAACAACAGAAACAACAATAACAATCGTTGCAAGCTTAATTAGCTTTGATTTGCTATCTAAGCACAGGGCTTGAAAAAAGTGTCGTCTGGTCGTCCGGGACAGGTACAGATTCTCCTTCTGGGCAAGTACCTTCTCATTCTTACTTGCCTGATGGGCAAGAGATCAAGCAACTAAACTGCCAAATAGATCATTAAAAGAGTATACTAAGGCTTGCTCAGGGCAAGCAATATTTGAGAGATATCTGCCCTAAAGGCAAGCTGGAATTCCAGTTTTTTTCAAGCCCTGTTAAATTAAAGCAATTTCAATAAGTATTTATTATTAAATTAAAGATAAAAGCTCAATACACAGCTCAAAGTCTATTATGTGCAAAGAAAGTAAAGGTTTTTTTTTTTTTTTTTGTTATAAAAATTTCATTTATTTTTTTGAATGTGAAGAGAATACTAAAAATATAATTAAATAAAATGTACATGAGTGTTTGGGAGATTGTTATATTTTCATAACCAACAGTTTGCCAATTTGATTTTAGGTCCAGACAAAACCCAACAGCAAAATGAATTCCATGATTTCATCAAAAAAGATCTTATTGACAAAACATATAAAAGAGTGGGCAATGGGTTTAACTGTTAGTAGTTACTTCCACAGAATGGAACTCTGATTAATATTACAAATTAAACTCCTTATAAGGAAATATCCTGTATATTAATAATGAACAATGTTCTTCCTGCTACTTGTATAATGTATATTGTGTTTTATTGTTTGGAACATAATCCCGGGAATAACGAACTCCTCTCCTAACCAATAGTTTTTTCTGGCCTGGATTGCAATAGCATCATGTAATCTGAGATGTTGCTAGTTTAAGAGCTTGCAGGCAAATGAAATGGAGCATGTGATGTTACTTAAGGAACATTAAATTTTATTTTTTTTAAGCTGGGAATTTCTATTTGAATGAATAATTTTCATTTTCATTTTCATTTTCATTTTAATTTATTTATTTCTGCAGTGAAGTAGCATGGACCCTAGAGAGTAAAAGTGTATTGTCAATGATCAATGAGCCAGATGTCACAGGGAAAACACCTGTGGACTACACCACTGAAGGAAAAACACCAAGGTGCCGTATGTACTGTAGAGAGCGAGGTGGTATACATGTATGTCCAGAGAAAAAATTTCTAGTGACAAGAGAACAGTCAGCCCTCTAGTTCTTCAGAGTAGTCCTTATACCTACCTGTACTTTCTTGCACGAAGAAATTATTAAACATCTGATAATCATGCACTATCAAGTTCGTTGTAAAGCTCAGGGTTGCCACAAATTTTTGAAATCTGAGGCAGTATTACTGTTGGATTTGGCAGCTGATTGTGCCATCTTTTTTTAAAGTCACCCCTGCAGAGTAGCTGACTGAGATCATGAAGTACATGGTGATTTTTGCCAATAGCCTTTAGATCTTACAGGATCATATTAATATAAGATCCTATCAGATCTTGTGTTGTACCTCAACCAGGGTATTATTAGATGGAGTCTTTGTGTTGAATCTCAGGTGTTGCTTGTCTGATGAACACTTGCATTGACTACACAAAGAAGGGTTGAAAGAGGCCTACAGAGGCCTAATAATTAACGTGTTAGATTCCGAGTCAAGCAGTCTGTGTTCAAGCCCTGGCCAGGGTTGCTGCTTTGTGTTCTTGGGTAACATACTTCAGTCACACAATGCCTCTCTCCACCCAGGTGTACATGACTGTGTTAACAGGTACACTACTGATGAATTTCATGCTGTGCATAGCCCATCCAGTGGGGAGGAGAAATACCCCTAGTCACTTAAATGCTAGTAAGAGAAACTCAGATAAGCTCTGCCTGGCCGGACACAGACTTAACTTTGCAAGACAGATACAGGTTGCGCAAAGATGGCAAGCTGGAAAATTGGTTTTCAATACACCCTGCCTTGAAGAACATGTTAAATATGAATTCAAAGTTAAATGCTCAACATGGTGTTCAAACTGCTTGATGTTCTCTTGTAGACACCTCTGGCTCCAGAGACACCTCAAGTACTGGCAAGCCAGTCGCTGTCCACGCAGTCGGCCACCCAATCCTTGGATACCATGGTTTCTATTACTCCTCTCACCGTCATTTGGAATTTTCTTCATTGCTTTGTCATTCCATCACCTTTCAACACTATTTGCAACACTGGCAACCATGGGAATCATAGTCTTCTTCAATGTGTGGTCATTCTCTAAGCACAGATTACAGCACATTTCTGCAATTCCAAATCCTGCACTAGCTGGCTTTTTCTTTGGGCTAATAATACAGAGCTTGTTATGCTATTTTTTATACATTATGCCTCATATCCTTTGGAATAATGTGTAACTGTCATGATCATGATACTTTTTTAATGTACAGTAGGTGCCAGGTTTACAATGGGTTTTAACTGACTGATGATTTTTTTTTTTTTAATTAAAAGCGCATTGTATATCAACAGTGTAGGCTGCTATGTTTCTCTTGTTTAGTGATTACAGTGTTATAATTTTCATTTTAATGTTGCAATAAACCTTACTCCTTAACTTTTATCACAGCTTTGGCCAGAGCTTTTTTGGACTCCTCTTGCAATCGTTCTATTGATAGCTACTATTATTACATTAAGGTACAGTGTAAATCCAGTGTGACTTTAGTTAACTAATGACAGATAAGTCCTTTAAAATATTTTTGCAAGTCATGTGTATTTGAAATTTGGGATAGTTCTTAGGAAACCTACATGTACATGTATAACAGAACCTTCACTGACAAAACCTTTAAGGCATAAACATGACTTACCCGTTATTATTGCACTGATTGGAAGTTTACAAGTCCAGTGTTACTCAAGACAACTGGCAAACATGTCCCTTCCAAGTATTTTATTTAAATTTGTATACGTTTTTGAAGCTTAGGATCATTCTCAAGAAACACACAATCATGTACAGCGAGTGAAATCTCAATTTTTGCAATTTCCAAGGGAAATGAAGATTGGTTTGAAAATTGGGTCGTTCCAGAAATCAGGTGTCAGTATGCCGTTAATGACTGGTCCCAATGGAAACCGAGAGTTTTGTTTCCCTGAGACCCTTCGGAGACTCTCCCCAAGACCCCTGGAACATTGAGGGTGGAGGGGAAACAAAATTCACTGTTTCCCATGGAACAAGTCATCAAGTGTTTCAGTTATACCTTCCAACTCAAAAATAGAACAAACTGCAGAAAATTATTGATATGCTTGGTGTCCACTGGCACACATTGGCTGCAGTTTCAAGATGCGTGAAATGATCATGTACGAGTTGAAAGTCCAAGTTGTTGTTTTCCTAGAGAGTTAGTGACTTGTGACTCATGACATGTGACATGTCCTCTAATCTTAACACAAATTTAGTTGGGAGGTATAATAATAAATTTAATATATTTAGTTACTGTATTAAATTTGTGAGGGGAGGAAACAACTTTTGGTTTGAGTTAATGGGAGGTTTGAAAAAATGAGAGTTTTATAATTGGGATTTCAATGTACATGTACATACACATGCAGACTGATGAACTAGTTATGAATCTTGTTAGCTGTAAAACACAACTAACATGATAATTACAAAGCCTTTTCAGAGTAGACATGTCTGTTCAAAAGCAAAAGGCAATAGCACTACAGAATTGTTTAATACAAAGTAACTTTGAAAGATTGTTTATGAGAAATTTACTTCAAAGTACCTATAAATTGTGATAGGTTACATGTAGTTAGTTCAAATGTTGGACTCCTCATTAGCCAGCCCAGGTGGTAGTTCTGTTTCCAGGATAATGCTGGTGTGTTCTTGGGCAATGTAACCTCAGAGTTACTGGGTTTGAGGATGAGTTCTGGACAGTTTTCCCAGACTAGGTTATAATTATTTTATTTTGCTGTTCATAAAAAAATTAAGGTTAAAGAATAACATGTAATGTAAAATTCACCCATGCAAAATTGTGTAGATTCTGCCAAAATTGCCTCACATCCACCCTGGATTGTATCATTTGTAATGCAAATTAGAAATTAATTAAAATTTAATTGTGAGGAGGGCTATAATTTTCTTGGTCTGAACTTCCATCTCTTGAACTTCATGCTTGACCCAACTGAAATGCCAGACGAGTATGCTTTAACCATAGTCACATTTTTTTCTCAGAAATCTTTTTTCAGACGCTGGTGTGGTTACGTCTAATAGAATCTCTGACACTGGAGAAACAATGGTAAGAAATCAATGTAGTGGAAATCAAATGCTGAACTTAATTTTTGGACCTTGGAGAATAAAATGTCAGTAATCTGAATCAACAGTAAAAAAGGAGAATTCAAAGTACCCACTTTTGAAAAGTAAATTTTATGTCTAGTAAGTAGCCCTTGTTCTTTGAAAGTTACCTTCATACAATAAGTGACTATTATCATAGTGCTCACTCACTCAGTTTAGTTAGAGTCTATTGGACTTTTGTAGTGGGCCTACAGTAGTTGTTCATACTGTTGATAAAGCTATCTGGTATATATTAAATCACTTTCCAGTGGATAAGTCCCGTCAAAATGATGCTATTCACTGGATAGTGATTTATCTGGTGGATACATGTGTTGCATTATCAATCCTTAGAACAGCATGACCCTGGTAAACGGTGCTCAAAATCAAATACATACATGTACATACAATTAGATGTATGCTTCTTTGGTTCAACAAGTGGCAAAGGATGTGGAATTTGACCTAAGGATAGAGACCAAGCCGGTGGTCCAACAAAAAATAACGAGGAGCCTAAAGGCTCCTAACTAGTAACCATGAAATTCTGGGTACCCAGCACTTGTTATTAGTTAATAAGCTCATATGAAAAAAAGTAAGTTTTTCCAGTCACCCAAAGACTAAAGTTAGTTACCTGTGGTCCCCGGGCACTTCTAGAGCACAGCTCTGTCAGCACTGAGGGGAAGTGACCTCCAAGTTTAATTAAGATCAATTTTAAATATAATTTTATTCAGCATATTTCTGTGATCTCAGTAAGGAAATGTTTGGGTCAAATCAGACATGGAGAATAGAATGTTTAGAGGAAGACATCCTTTCCTTAGCTCTGATCTATTTTTGTAGTTTAAATTGATTTGTTTTATTTACTTAAAATTATGATTTATTGCTCAGTTACTGACAATTTGCATTTTTTTTTCACAGTCCATTCTTGATGTTGCAAAAGATGTTGTATCAGAGTGCAACTTCTGTACAGTTTGTGAGGTACTGTGTACAATGCAGATCATGACAAGCAATGTGTTTTTCAAACAATCATTATGATCAATTTAAAATGAAGAATGCTAATATTGTAAGAAATAAAAACAAGGTTTCTAACTTTCCTCAAAGAAGCCACTGTTGAGGGCAACAGGAGAAGTGTGGGGGTGCTGGGTAAATGTATGAAGCCTGGAGGAGGAGGTGAAGCTAAAGATATGATTTTTTTTTTAATGCTATTGAAATATTGACAATAAAGTTGACAGTTACTTGTGATAATACATTTTTTGTGGCTAGTCTTATGCAGCTCTTTTATTTCGTCCCGGCCAAGGGACTCTTCAGAGACCTTTCTGCTTGGCAAACTACTTGGCAACTTTGGGCACAATGCCCAATGAGTTTGCCAAGCTGAAAGGTCTCTGAAGAGTCCCTTGGCTGGGATGAAACGAAATACTGTGTAAGACTAGCCATGAAAAATGTATTATCACAAGTTATTGATTACATAATTAAGTGTAGATACAATGAACTTGACTTTGTAAATTTCCAGTTAAGCATGGAAACAAAAGGATTATTTTATGTGAAAGTTGAGAAATTTGTGTAGAAGTTAATGTGAGTTTACACTAAACACTAATGGATAGATTGTGAAAAATAGAATGGGTATGTGAAAGGAATTCATAAGGATTTGAAGATGGTGACAAGAGATATTTACTTTTAGGGCCTAAAGGCTTGGGTGTATAACGAGAAAATTAAAGTGACTCATGGGATATTCCATGGGATACCACTTGAAAGCATTGTATAACTACACTGTAGTATGTATCATCCTCAAGAGGTGGTTTAAATAGAGTTGGTGATTATAAAAGGGATTTACATATTGTACTGTGTTCCATTACCAGATTGTAATGCCTGACTTCACTAAGCACTGCCGACTTTGTGAAAAATGTTTTCTGAGTTTGGATCACCACTGTCTGTTTCTCCTGAGCTGTGTGGCAAGAAACAACCACAGGGCTTTCGTGTTCTTCATGATTGAAGTAATGGTGGCCAATGTGTTATTTGTGAGAGCAGCAGTGTCATGTGAGTAGAAATTTTACTTGTATTTTTTTTAAATATTTCTCCACTTGATAATAAAAAAGTGCAGTAAAATGAAAGTGGAAGGGGCAAAATATAGTAATACTAATTATATACCCTTTAATTAGATACATATATTTAAGGCCAAAAAGAAATAAACTGGACTGTAAAAGAAGAAAGAGTAAACAAATAGTAAATATTAAGTAATGTATGTTAGACTTAAGCCTCACAGGAAACTGAGCAAAATGAAACTGGATAAAAGTACTTTAATTTTAAGTTGTTTTCAAGTTGGCTTATTATGTGTAGACAAAGGAATGTCATTCCAAAGTAGTTGGGCAAAATGTTCTTAAATTTATTTGAAAAGATTTTATATTTAGTTGTTGTAAGGACACACTTCTAGTGAGGTAACTATATGTATGTTGTGAGAGACAGGATGAGATTTGCCCTACAAATGGTGGGAGGCATGGAAGCCTAAAAGGCTTAACTAGTGATTTGGATCTCAGATCTGGAGATCTGAAATCAAGCCTTGGCTGGGGTTGTAATGTTGTTGTCCTTAAAATATCAACTTTATTGACTGTAGATTTAATTAGTTACATTGAGATGAAACATAGTTACAAAATGATGGAAAATTACAATAAAAAGGGAAAACAGTACTCAACCTTGCAGTTGTAAGTTGGAGTAAAACAAAGCATTTCTGAAATATGGGAACCAGCAAAGATTAATGACAACATTGCAAATTCTGCTGCTACACGCTGCAAATGAGCTGCAGTGTATCTTGCCATTCGATCGTTGTATAACTTGTAGAGTGTCCTGCAGCCTTTAACTTGTATTAACTTGAGTGTGTGTTGTACAATAACCATGGATGCTTTGTTTGGATATCTGCTCAGGACTTATTATGTTGCCTTTTTTTATTTTCAATCAGATTTTAACTTGGAAGTATTCTTAGGAGAGGCATCTTCATTCAGAGTAAGTCATGAAATTGCTGTCTTGTGCACAGATCTCTGGATAAATTGCATTGCAGGAATTTTAATGAAGTTAGTTAACACTAAATTCATGTGTGGGAGTTAGGATAAGCCATTTATAAACACATAAAGACAATTGGAGCTAATCAAAACCTTCCACAGGTAGCTCCTTACACAAAAACTAATTTAGCAATCATCGACCAGGAAATGCCATAACTGTATGCAACTGCATGCATGGAGTTATGTATGCGTGGAGTTATGCATGTGTAGCGCATGCATTAACATGCATGGTTGATGTAGTACACAAGGCATCATTAATTTTTATGCAGGGGTGTCAATATTTTGAATCACCTGTTGCCTTGATTCTCACTCCTGTAACAAACTTGTTACCTCGTGGGTGAATTGTATCAACAACAGGCAAGTTCACCTGTAACATCAAGGGCGCATCAAGCATGCTCAGCAGTAACAGGTGTTATGGATTATGGCCATTAATTAGCGCCCTGTTCAAATTGTGATAAAATAATGTACATGTATATAACATTGCACCTTGCAATGGACTAGCATTCCATCCAGGGAGAGTAGAAGTACTTGTAGTTGCTTAATGTTGCAGAAACCAAGATAAACTGTGGCAGTATGGGCCAGTTGCCCCGACACAGACTTTACCTTATGACATGTATGTACATTGTAGTCATTTTCTCTTGTCTAATAGGCCATTTCCCAGTTACCTTGAGCCTCTGTTTCAAAATGAATACTCGCGCAAAACGTTTCATATGAAGACAAGTTTGATTCGCACGAAAAAGAACCTGTAGGGGGAAGACATTTTAATATCAATGGTTTTGCACGAAGACTCATTTTGACACTGAGAAATAGCCCATTGTCTAAATGCCTACACTGAATTGTGAAAATCATTGTATAAGGCAGTGCTTGCCAATATAAGAGGTGTTTTACTGTAACAATGTGTTATTCTTTACCCTTAGGAAGCTATGGGCCATGATGTTTATGTCTCAGTTTTGTTTGTTATCAACTGTGTAGGATTCTACTATGTGTTTTTTGTAAGTTACCAACATCGCCAACATTATATGTATGCAATGTCTAAAATAGATACTCTCCAAAGATTGTTGAGGATCAGTTGTTGTCTTTAAAAGAGTTGCACTGGTTTTGTTCTTTATATTACAAACAAGCAATTGTTTCTTGGTTATCAAATCAACGATTGCTGATACTCGTTTTTGCATACTTCAGCCCTATACCGTCACCAATTATAACAACAACAACAACAACAACAACAACATCTTTATTTTCTCACTATAAATGTGAATAATTATTATTGCATAACGTAACAATACATCGAATTGTTTTGTTCATTTTAGAAGTATGGGATTGATTTTACTTTGAACTACATGTATAATATCACCAGTTAAATTTGATAATTTTTTTTATATGATTTTGTTCTTGTTATTTTTCTCTTATTTTTATCTAGACCTTCTGTCATTAGAATTCTTGTTCATTGTGGAATTGCTTTCTTTTCAGTTGACGTGGTTTCAGTTCAAGGTTATTACTGACGGTGGTACAACATACTACTCTCCAGATGGCCGCACTCAGCACAGGTCAGTTGTAGCTTGCCATTTGCACTCGCTTATGATGTGTGGGCAGTGCAAGAATTATCAGATATATATTTTAATTTGCGAATCATAAATCACTCTCAAATGACAGGAAATCGAAAAATAATCATTTAGGAAGGTAAAAAAAATCACCAAAGAAGTAGAGCGATTTTCAGTTGTAAGTGTCGTAAAACCAAAACAAAGGTAATCACTCAAGCCAATCACAAAGGACACAGACAATCCAGTGAACCAATCAAAACTCGCAGTCGCAAACGGCGGGAAAACGTGTGCGAACGACTATCGATTGGTTTTGCTTTACGTCCTTTTACCTTTAAGGTCGGCACACGCTAGGGAACATGTTGCAGGGACGTGAAGCGGAGGCATGTTGCAGCGACAGCTTTTCTCCTGTGACATGCCCGTCTTTGCGAAAAAGTTCTGCTGCATGAATTTTAGCTGGTTTGAATTCGTGCGTTGTCAAGGAGGGACAAGATGACCTCAGTTTTCATTGTTGTATCGTGTACACTGCTCTTGCAAACTGTCCCCGTTACAACAAAGAAATGAACCAATATCCCAGGGCTGTACTGACCCGTAGTCAGAAAAAAATTTTGACTGTTCCGGCAATGCTCATGAAAATAATTGAGTGAGGCATTTTCTTTGGTTAAATTCTCTTCCAAGGTATTTAAGGTGTTTCTGATGACTGTAAACAACAAAAACGAAAAAAAAAAAAATGACTGAGGCAGGTGCCACGGTTTCCTGTTCCTAGCTACGACCCTGTATTCGTTAATTCGTGTTCACTGACTGGCGCACTGTCCCTGCAAAATGCTTCCTGTGCGTACGCAGGAAGGCCAGAAGGGGCTTGTCCCCTCTTAAGGTCCTCGTAATATGTCCTGGCAACATGCCCCTAGTGTGTCGACCTCTTAACCAACCGTGTGGTCTAGTGATGCAAAACCAAACAAAATGCGAATTACTCTCGACACTCAAGTTAAAACCACTTAAATAATAAACCAAAAAGTAGCATTGATGGTTGAACAGACAGCATGGTTGCAACTGAGAAAGGTTAGGACCAATTATTTGAGGCAATCGTGAAAAACTATTCACATTTTATGTCGTAGCTTTTCCAAGATGTACTGTCCTTCAGCTAGCATTTGCTTTTCCTTACGCAGATCTTGGAAAGATATATGGTGTTTTCAAGGCATTACATGCTCGCAAAGGATGAAGATATTTCTTCAGTTTCTTCTCGGAGAATACTCCTTTTACAAGAACATGAAGAAAAAACAAGCCGAGAGACTTGTCTAACTTGTAAGCGTTGAAAATTGCTTTGGTCAAATGCGTCACGGATTGATTGGAGAGCGGACAAAGAGAAGTCCCTTCAGCCGAAAGCCTGAGAATGAGGGCAAATTTGTGTACGTTTGCTCAGTCAAACATAAGTTTCTTCCAGGCATTTCGTTAGTTGTGGGGCACCGCGGAGAGAACGAGTAAAACAAAGGCAAGGGTTCTAATGTATGAGAGGACGCTCCCTCTCGCAACTAATCGTTTCATCTCTGTTTTGGTCTTTTTTGTAATTATATTCAAACTTGGTGCCC